>NW_027185761.1:18663356-18694498 GCF_028583685.1 Petaurus breviceps papuanus
TCCTTCCTCCCTTCTTCCCTTCCTTCCTTCTTCCTTTCTTGCTTCCTTCCTCCCTTCTTCCTTCCTCCCCTCCCTTCTTTCTTCCTCCCTTCTTCCTCCCTCCCTCTTTCCTTTCTTCTTCCCTCCCTCCCTCCTTCTTTCTTTCTTTCCTTCCTTCCTGATTTTATCAATCTTCATGACACTAAAAGTTATCTTGAGTGAAAATAATGGTTATTCAAAATAGACCAGCTTAGCAATCCACATAGAAAAAACAAGATGGATGAAGAATGCAGATTGTCCAGATTGTGACATGTAGTTGGATGGGAAACTCATTGAGTCAGTCCATTAGTGTATGTCTCTTGGATAGACTTCATAGATAGACAATGAACTCAATTCAGAAGAATAGATTAGATCATATTTAGGAAACTGAGTAGCTCTTTCAATGATCCCAAGAGCTTCTCTGCCACAAAAGCTAATTTATTGAACAAACATTTTCTTCTGGTGATGTCATATGGCTGAAAATCATGGAACTCATGAGAATCAGAACTCAAGATGGCCCAAAGGGGAATGGAAAGACATATGAAAGAGTCTTCCCATTGAATAATAGAATATTAATACATATTGGAATGGAATAATAAATATGGTTGATTGAATAATGTCCTTGTCTAATCTATTATATTGTAAACTCTTGAGGATAGGGATTAGATCTTACTCATATTTGTACCCCAGAATATCTATCATTATATTTCTGCTCTTATATTTCATATATTTATATAATTTCTCTTATATATTTCATTGTGTTTCCTCTCTTAAGGAGAGGACCAACCCGTGCCTGGGCAATTGGCAGGTAAGAACAAATCAACAAAGACAAATTTCCTAAATTGGGTAAAATGCCCTTTTCTGAGGATCAAAGAAAATAACCTGTAGTTTGTCCAAATAGCAAATCCAAAAGTTAATGAGACAACAGGTCCTAGGGCTCTTCAGAACGCCTAGATCCCATTTCAGGAACTCTGGGTCCAAAGTCAGTATGGGGACAGGTCAGAAAGACAATGTAAAGGTCAGGGTGCTTCCAATCATAACAATTTGCATCTTGCAGAGTAAACCTAGGGCTTACTCATTTTGATAATTTATGACAATGACTTGCCAGCCATACTTTTACTTTCCCTATTCATAGATAAATACTACATGATTGTGAGTCCATATACCTGACAGTGACCTGTATGTAGTAGATGTAGTTAAATTGAAGGGGCTACTCTCTCCATTGAAGTTCATGGCCCTAGTCTGGTGGACAGTGACCTGTATGTAGTAGATGATGATTGAATTGAAGGGACTACTCCCTCCATTGAAGTTCATGGCCCCAGTGTGGTAGAGGTGGCCAAGAAGTGTCAGGACTGTTATTTTCTCAAGAGCATGTTGGTGAGCTCTCTATGCCTAAGGGCATAGAAGTCCAACATAGAAGAAAAAAACCATAGACTTTTTACTCAAGTAAAAAATATGATGAAACTTCCCCTATGAGATAGACATTCTTACAAACAAAATGAGATGTCACATTCCCCATTTTCCAGAGCAGGAATTTAAGGGAATTTGATGTTAAGACAGGACTTGCCAAATACCTCTGTTAACAAATTAGAATTAGAAGCAAGCTGGAAATTAGAACGTGAAGTGGCTTTAATGTCTGCCCTTTCCAAACCACTTTCCACAATGCTGCCAAAATAATAATGTTTAACACAAGCCTAGCCATGCCATCTGGCACCCTCCACCCTACTCAAGAAGCTTTAGGGGCTCGCTATTGCCTCTAAGATTGAAATAAAACAAAACAAAATAAAACAACTCCTTAGCTTATTTAAATCTCTTCCCAATCAGGCCCCACACTATCTTTTCAGGCTTACTGAATATTTCGTCCCTTGACATAATCTACAATGCAGCCAAACTGATCTCTACTTCCTCTTTCCTGAACCTGGCATTCCATGTCCAATTTCTCTATCATAATACAGGTTGTCCCCTTTGCCTGGAATGCATTCCCTCCCCATCTCCTTCTCTTGGAATCCTCATCTTCCTTCAAGGTTCAGACCATATGTTTCCTACAGGATAATTTTCTCCATTTTAGTACTTAGTATTCTCTCCTATCTCAGATTATCATGTGTATACCTGTTTACAGGATCTATCTCCTGCCTCCACTCCCACAATAGAATGTAAGCTTCTTGAAGACTGCAACTGTTTTTCATTTTGTATTGATATTCTCAGTAGTTAACACAGTACCTTGCATGCAATAAGTAATTATTAAATGCTCTTTATATTAGATTGCATTAAAAATAATCCAGATGCACTCTGTCTCTGTCTTCATGTCTCTCTCTGTGTCTTTCTGTCTCTGTCTCACTCACTGTTTGGTTTCAACTTTACCATCATTGTACCCCAGAGCTTACCCCTTTCCAGCTTTCTCTTCTACATTGTCTTTTGCCTTTAGACTGTAATCTCCTTGAGGGAAAGGACTGTTTTTTTCCTTATTTATATCTCTAGTGCTTAGCACAGTGCCTGGTACATAGTATACAGTGAATAATCTTAGTATACAATGAATAATCTCTCTCTATTTCTTGACATATATTAGCTTAAATATTGAATCTAGGCAATTATTTAAGATTATGTGTTTCACAGAAGGTAAGTTGGTACAAAGAGTTCAGAGCTGCTGAGATTACTTCCTGAGAACTATATTTTGATAAACCCATGTGGTCATATGCATAACCTACATGGGCAACACATACCTGCCTATGTATGTATGTGTGTATACATTTAAAAGGTAGGTTTGGCAAATCAGCGATTTCTGCTCTTTGCAATAAGAGAGTTTGCCTATGCAGGACATTCTGAACATAGGTCACTAAGGCAGAGGTCCAGGTTCAATGCCCTGGGGTTAAATTCACTGTTTCTCATTCCGCTCCTTCTCTGTTTCACAACCACAGTCTAATTCTGACTGTAGGTTAAGCCTTAATCCCACACAATTTTAGACCAATCTGCTTCCATGACTCTCAGCTAATCTGCCATACACACTCTAGAGTGATGGCTATCCAGAAGTCCTGACTCCTCCTTCACTGCCTACTTGGCCTTTCTTTCCCAGACTCAGGACTGAGGAGACTGGACCTTCTCACAAGCTCACTACTCAAAACAGACTTGTTAATCCCTAGAAATTATCTCATTAGAGGGTCCTGTCTGTCAGACAGACGTTCCTAGATGACATGTTGATTGAAATAACACTACTATTTTTTCCATTCTCCAAGGAAGAAGTCTTCACTGAAGTGATACAGTTTATAGCTTCAGGATCATACATGTATAGACCATTAGAGATAGACCTTAGAAACCACTTAGTCCATTTTTTATCATTTTATAAGAAACCAAAACCTAGAGAAGGAAAGTAACTTTCCCAAGGCCACAGAGCAAATCAAAGGTAGAAAAAGGATTTAGGATCCTGGATTCAGGGCTATAAGGTCAATCCTTAGAACCCAGGACCCCTGACTCCCAGTTACCAAACTGCAGCATAACTTTTGGTTTCCCACCAGAAGAAAATGACCTCTCAGCTCTGAGAATTTACAAAGATTTTTTGGGACCAATGTTTACTCAATTCAGAGATTATTTTGTTCTTAATTTTTTTTATCTTATCTTTATTGAATTTTAAAAATCATGTTTATTTCCATGTGTGTGTATATATATTATATATGTATGTATGTATGCATATATCTCTTCCACTACCTAGTGCAGTATCTGTGTAACAAAGAATAAAAAGAAGAAAAAAATCAGTTCAGCAAAACCAACCAATACATTGACTGTATCTGATAGTATATGTAATATGAAAAAAAAACCATAGTGCCTTCCCCCCCCCACCTCTTCAAAAAGGGAGTAAGGGAAGATCATTTTCTCAGTCCTTCTGCATGGCCAACTTTGTTGATTATAGTTACTGAGCATTCATATTGGTTTTCTTGAAATTTGGTTTTTACATTGTTAGAGTCATTGTGCACATTGTTTTCCTGGTTCTACTTTCTTTACGGTAACTGTTCATATGTCTCGTTCTTTTCCAAATTTTTCATATTCGCCATTTATTGTTGTACAGGAACATTCTCTTTTTTTTTCAGTAAAATTTTCTGTATTCCTGAGTGGGAATTAGCCTCAGTATACTAGGCAATAAGTTCTATGTAGAAATTTTTCTAGGTTTCTTAAGTGGAAGATCAGAGCCAAAAGAAGAGACACACTTCCCTCTCATCTCTCAATAGGCCCAGGCCCCTTACATCATAATTGTCCCTGATTTTACGGTTGTGAGGATTGACTTTTTAAAAAGCATTTCTTTAGGTGGCACTGTATGGGTTAAGGTTATCTGGAGTGCTGTGGATAAACTGGTTGTACCTCTGTCATCATCAAGTTCTGTCTCCATTAATGTCCCATGTGAGTATTGGTCACTGTCAGCTGGAATCATTGGGTCTCTAGGCCCCAGCATGTGACTTACTGGACATTGTCATCATAGCCCAAAGGAGGACAAAAATAGCCAGTGCTGGCAAGAGAGAAGAGGAGGAGGCAGGCAGCTTCCACCAAACATGGGCTGAGCAGCTGTCATGTTAGAAGAGCTGAGAATCCTAGGCTGCTCAGGCTACAAGAAACCTTGGAGATTGTCTTGGAGATTTGTGGTAAGAGTACAGGCTCTTGAGTCAGTCACTCAACAAGCATTTATTAAGTGTTTTAATCTCTGGGAAAACAAATCAAGGCAAAAACATGGTCCCTGCCCTCAAGGAGCTCAGGTCCTAATACCTGAGTCGAAGGACTTGGCTTTTACTCTTTTTGCACAAACATAACGCCCTCTTCAAAACTTCCCTCTGTTGAGGGCTCCATTATCCTATCATCCTCTCCTTATTCTCCCTTCACCCCACATGCCAAATATTGTTTTTACTTCCCCCAAATCTTATCTCGGTTCCCCTTTTTCTACTCCTCTGTCTACTTATCACTTCTCCCATGAGATTATTACAACGGTGTCCAAATTAGTCTCTCTGCCTCAAGCCTCTGATTTTCCTAAAGCATAGCTTTTGACCATGTTGTCTGTCCAATTCCTACCCTCCACCCCCACTCAGTAAACTCCAGTGGCTCCCTGTGACCTACAGGATCAAATATAAATACATCCATTGGCGTAATTATATAATGCTCTTCTAATATTCCAGTCATGTAGACTGACCTTGCTGTTCCTCACACATGACATTTAATTTTCCTCCTGTGCCCCAGGATTACCTTATTTTTATTTTGTGTGAGGTAGGATTTGAACCCAGGTCCTCCCGATGGCAAGTCCAGTGCCCCACCCCCTACTCTACTCTGCCTCCTTTGCCGTACAGCAAAGATTGTCTGCTTTTTAGGTCTCCTCCTTCTGTACCTTTTTATCCTGTGGGTGGTGCTCCTTGCCTCCTTTCAAACACTCTCACAGCTGCCCAGCTCTTCTCTCCTCCTTTATCCAAACCTGTCTCAGTAAAGGGTCTGAAATCAGCTCTGAGAGACAATAGAAGGCAGGAGAGGGTATGATGTGGAGAGTCAGGAAATTTAGGTTCTGACTTGAACTCTGCCACTCACTCCCTGGATGACCTCAGGGAAAATCCCTACTTCTTCAGGGCTTCAGTTTCTTTGATTAAAAAAAAGAAGTAAAAATCCCTTCCTGACCTCTCTCCCTCGGTGAGTATTGGATGGCATCATAGGTGTGGAAAGGCTTTAAGCACCATACAAATGTTTGCCCTTTACCCCTTTGGTGATAATATCAGTCCCGGGATTTCCTAGTGCCTCTAACAGTCCCTGTACAGAGCAGCCATCTAATAAATACTTGTTGATTGACTGATTGCCTCCTCTCTTGGTCTCAACTTGATCTCAGCCTCGTGGAAGAAAATGTTCTGTCTCTTGGGAAAAGAATTTCAGACCCTGGAGAACATGAAGCTTTGGGGCTGCTTGTGTCCCTGGTGCCCCAAAACTATACTCAAGAACTGGCCCTGGGTATCCCGGACCCCACAGCAGCACTCTGACACCCCCCTCACCTCCCAACACGGGTTGGCTTCCTGTTTGATTTGTCCCTGTTGGGACAATTAGTTGAGGGAGGGACATGAGCTCAGAACCCTCAGAGCACAGAGAACAACGTGAGTCAAGTTTCAGGGGCAAGGGGAGTGTGGGCTGGGTTTGGGGGGAGAATGAGTATTTCAGTGTGACTGGAGCAGGAGGAGGGAGACTGAAGGCCAGAAAGACAGGTTGAAATCAAATGGTGGAGAGCTTTGAATGCTATTCTAAGAAGATTGAAATTTATCCTGTAGGCAGTGGGGAGCCACTGAAGATTTTAGAGCAGGGAAGTGATAGGGTTTGGGGGATTAATTACATGTTCTCAAAAGAGCCCCTTTGTATTTTGTAAAGTGCTTAATACAGTATCTGGCACATTAAAAATGCTTGTTTCCTTCCTTCCTTCCTTCCTTCCTTCCTTCCTTCCTTCCTTCCTTCCTTCTCTCCTTCTTTCCTTCCTTGGAGAAGGAAAAGGGCCAAGGTCTGGATTTAGGATTTGCCTGGCTAAGGAAGCCCCTTTACCAATGGAGATCAGCACCTTCTCTAGAGCCTAAAGTATCAGAGAGTGGCCTGAGCCCTGACAGACTGTGGTTGATGCCAGACTTGAGCCCTGAGCGGGAGGTCTGCACAGGACCACATGTCCAGAGTAACCCCAGAGGCCATCTCGTCCACCTCTCATTTTCCTGCCTGTCCCCATCATCTCTCACCAAGGGATGGGGTTGCTGATCAACACTGTCAATAGAAACTCTTTGTCCTTCCCTGCTAGTCCTAGACTAATAAACATCTGAAATTTTGGAGAAAAAAGTCCTCCTTTTGCCCTCCTGCTATTTCCCCTTCATTTATCAGCCTGGTCTCTGCGTTCTTCTTTTCTGTAGAATGAGTCCAGTTCCTGAGGACTGCAAAAAAACAAGCATGTCTTTGAGTCCTGAAGTAGGAACTTGACTGGTCCCGGCTCGTTGTCGGCTTCAGGGACTTGGCCTGGCAGCCTCTGCATAATACAGGCCTGTCTGCAACAAAACTGAGCTCTGTGCTGCCCACGGGCAAGATGACAGGCTGCCAGTCTGGGCTAACTCCTGGCCCTCGGCAAAAAAGTAGTGCCTGGGTCCAAGGGATAGGACGATGTAGATTCAAAATTCTCCAGGGACCAGAACATCAAAAGATGAAAGAAAAAAAGTATTTATTTAAGCAAGTACAGACTTTGAAACTTTGGAAGTCACTGGAAAACTGCAGGCCCCTCATGTTGTATGTTTGTATAGACACATGCATATATACACACACACACACACACACATTTACAACACACTCCCTGTATGTGGACTCACATCCATTTACACTCCATCGTACACTTACGTGCATGGTAAACATGCAGAAATATGTATATCCACGAGCTACACAGACACACATAGGAATCTTCCGTTATATACATATTTTCACATGTACTGCCAATACAACACACATATCACAGACTCCTTTCCTACACTTGCATGCCTATCATTGAACATGGGCTTTTTTTTTAAACTGTAAACACTCCATGTAATATAAAAGTCAGGGGCTTTTACAGTTTTCATTCCTGGGTGCCAGCAGGATGCTGAGACGGGAACTGTTTGCCAGGGAAGTTTGCTCCAATGCGGGTCAGTTTTTGCTAATACATGGAGTCTGCAAAATCTTAGTTCACTTTTAAGTTTTCTATGGAGACTCTTGGGGGCACCCTGTAGGATGACCATGGAGAGCACACAGTTAGGCACCGACTCCTGGGTCCAGGAAGCCATGTTTTATACCTGAACCCCTATAACGTCTCTCATATATTCTCCCTTTTCTCCACTCACACAGCCTCTGTGCTGGTTCAGACCCATCTTACCTCCCATCTAGACTGTTGCTGTGACCTCCTAAATTGATCTCAGAACCTAGATCCTCTAGGCTCTATGGGATCTTGGAGGTCAATCCCTTCATTTTATAAATGGGAAAACTATAGAAAAACTAAGGCATGAGAGGATCAATGACTTACCCAATGCCACACAGTCAATAGACATTGGAAGCAGGATTTGAAACCAGACAAAGCCAGGTTTCTTTCCAATGTTCCGTGCTACTTTGTGACCGTGGGCATTTCACCACACTAAAATCCAATTTTCCCAGTCTCTTAAAATGGAGATCATAATACCTACCTCACAGTTGTTGGGAGGCTCAAATGAGATATTATATGACTTTTAAATACTAGGCCAGCCTTAAAGAGGTCTATCAGTGCCAGCTGCCAGACTCCTCGCTGTAACCTACTACACTCCCTCCTACTGTTCTCATCCGTCCTCTGGGCTAAGAGAATTCCCTGCATCGAGCCAGGAGCACCAGAGTGTGTTTCTTGTCTCACTGGATTAAGAGCCCTAGTACATGGTAGCTACGAATCAGCCAAATGTTCTGGAGGGTAAAGGGGCTGTATTGACAATGAATTCCTTTGATTAATGGGAATTTTCCTCTTCCCACCTTAACCAGCACCCTGAGAGTGGGGGTGTCTTAGCAACCCAAAGCTCAGGAGGGCAATGCCTATGTCAAATGTCGTAAGGCCCAGAGGTCCAGTTAACTAGCAGAGGAGTCTGGTGGGCAGTTTGGTAATAGAGAGCAAGAACTCAGGAAAGAGATGAGGGCTGGATAGGTCGATTCCAGAGTCATGGAATGGATGTGATGACTGAGCCCTTGGGAGGGGTTGAGAGCACTCTCAAGAGAGAGGAGAGAGCCCAAGACAGAGCCATGGGGGAATGGCCATATTCATGGTGCAGTAGGTGGGTGGCCAAGGTTGGATATGTGCAGGTAGGGGCAGGAAGGGATAATGACTCAGGCCATCAGATCTGAGAGAGAGGGTCTGGGATCTGACACCATGAGTTCAGTCTCCTGCCTCAAAGAACAGCCGGGGAGGCTATTTCCATCCACTTGGTGAATCGGCATGGGACAGAGGAATGGATTCCAGCACTTCCTCTGTGTCCTGGGGTGAATCACTTGCCCTCTCAGAAACTCAGGTTCTTCAGGAATGAAATGAAATGCCTGGGACCTTTAAGATCACTTTCAACATCAATGTTGTTTACTCTTTGGTGGTCCCCTCCCTTTCTCCTTCAGTACATCCTTCCCAAGTTAATAGAGGAATTATGGAGTGGGAAAGACAACATGGAATAATGAATAGAGTAGTGGACTTAGACTCAGGGATAGCATAGTTGGAACCCTACCTCAGTCACTTACTAGCTCTTTGGCTCTGGGCAAGTCACTTAACTTCTCTGCAACTCAGTTTCCTCATCTTTAAAATGATGGGGTTGGACTCGATGGCCTCTAAGGTTCCTTTCAGCTCCAAATTTCTGATCCTATGACTCAAGTACCTCCTCTGTCCTCTATTTTCACTAAAGAACTTTGTTGTAAGCTGGCTACAACCCATTCACATTCTGGGGATGAGCTGATAACAGCTTCTAGTGTGATGCCATACTGGAAAGAGTGATGGTTTGGAAGCCAGATGACCTTGGTTCAAATCCCAGGTCTGTCATTTACCATGTATGTGATCTTGGGCAAGTTACCTAACCTGAGCCTCAGTTTCCTCATCAGTAAAATGGAGGAGTTAGACTAGAAGACCTCTAAGATCCTTTTCTATGACTCTATTTTCCTTGCCAGAGGGGCTTGTGTCTTCTGAGATATTTGCTATAGGTCAAGATGCGCTGGTGATAAAAGTGTCAGTTAACAGACCTAGAGAGAGATGATCAACCTAGGGTAGGGGAAGTGATGGCCCAAGCCATCATTGCCCAAGGGAGGTTAAGGAGGCATGCCAGAAACAGGATTTGAGCTTGAGATAGTCAATATGAACTCAAACCTTGACTGGGATATTTTTTTAGCTGTGAGGATTTAACTCCACTGACCTTCAATTTCCTTATCTTCCAAGTGTAATGAATAATGCTTGCACTTCCTCTGTCACAGGAGTTTTGTGAGGAAAATGTTTTGCTAAACTTAAGGACTATAAAATATGAAGTATTGAACAAAATTCCAGGATGGATCAAGGCAGACAGTTCAATGGAGAGAGAAGAAACTTGTCCAGAAGGTTTGGCATGTGCCATAAAAGTTTGAACAAGGGAGTTCTCCAAAGGGAAGAAGGTATCAGCATGGGTAGGACCAGGCAAACACTATGAAGGAGGAACCATAAACGGTCATCAAAGAGTAGGTTGTCTCATGAAATGTCTCCACCTGAGACAGCATCTTTTTTATGATAACATCATATGGTTACATCTTCCTTGACTAGATCTGGCGCAAAGAAATGTCTCCCATGGTGGAATTCCAGGAATGGAAGTGAGTATGTGAGTATGAATGGGTGGGGTTGGGATTGGGGGGAGATGAGGTGCAGAAGGATACTTTAAGACAGAGGGGAATTTCCAGCTGTCCTTTACGTCTAACCTGAGCAAGCTGCTGTCCATTATAGTATGCTGACAACCAGCTCTGGTGATGAGATTTCATGGATGCTGAATGTATCTAGCCCCTAAATACAATTCCTTGTCCCATTTTCTCCTAAAGTTGGAAAGTTGACCAATGCTACCCCTTTCTACCCTTCTCTCACCCATCCCTCCTCACTCTTGGTCTCTTCCAGCTCAGGAAAGAACTCTATTCTGGAAGGGAGTTTCCATCTTTCCAATTGCAAGGGCCATGCTGGATAAGGCTGGGAGGGTGATCTCTAGACCCTCCCACTGCCACAGATGGAGGTTGAAAGCATTTCTTGGAACACTCTTTGGCCTGTGGACTCCAGAGCCTCTTGGTGGTTTTATTCCAAGCCCTGCTCCAAACCTCTGGGACCCTTTGGAGTTTGATGGGATGTTGCTGAGCAAGGGAAGCAGGGTGGCAATGACAGCCTTATTTATCTAGATTGAGGATGGAGGACACCAAGGATTTATAGGACTGTCCCTACTGGCCCCTGGGGCTGGGAGTGGGGATTGGCCAATTACACGACTGTGGTTTGGGGGAATTACAGGATTTACAGCTGAAAGGGACCTAAGAGATCACTTGAATACAACCCTCTGCTACTCAGTGGAGGAAACTGAGGTCCAGGGAGGGGAAGTATCTTGCCACACAGATAGTAAGTAGCCAAGCCAAGATTCCCCCACAGGTTCTCTGACTCTGCTAAGCTCTTCATGGCTGTGATGGTTTGAGTTATCACATTTGCCTGCATTATATCCCTTTCCCCCTCCCCACTTTTTTTTTTACAGCAATTGGGGTTAAGTAACTTGCTCAAGGTTACACGGCCAGTTATTTCTGGGTGTGGTGCTAAGTATCTGAGCCCAGATTTGATCCCCAGGTCATCCTGACACTGGAGCCGGTGCTCTTACTCGATGTGCTACCTGGCCACCCCTCCTCCCCACTTTTTAGAAGAGTTTTTATCACTAAAATGGGGGTGTGGGAGACACAGGCATGGAAAATTGCTCCCATATGCCATCGTTGACAGGAAACACGATTTCCACCATGGAGGAGCCTCTGAAGGCTTGGTCTGAGTAATTGAAGAGAGTGAGGGAGAGCATGCTTTCTTTGACTTTGGACAAACATGCCTCTGCAAGGGTGGAGTACAAACCTTGACAGAGGTTCTTGCTGTCATGTAAGGTTGTATGATGAGTGGATGTTACTTGGCGAGAAAAAAAATCAAGGAGGAAGCAGGGGCAGAGATGCACAGAAATACGTTATGTTCCTTCATGGGTCTTACAGTGAATTGGGCATTGGAATCTAAAATTCTTCATAGCCTGGCCTCTTCCTACCTTTCCAGTCTTACTAGACTTGTCTTCTCTCCACATAACCCAGTGACACTGGCCTGTTTGCATAAGAGTGAGTCCCAACTCTGTCTTTGCACGAGCACCCCCTTGTCTATGCAATGCTGCGCCCCCTCACCTCCATCACTAAGCTTCTGGGGTTTCCTTTGGGACTCAGCTCCAGTTCCGCCTTTTAGGAAGTCCTTCCTAGTGCCCCCATCTCTTAGTGTCTTCCTCTCTCAGATTGCCTTCTATCTGCTCTGTGTCCTTAGCTATGTGTTGACTCTTTCATTAGAAAGGAAGCTTCATGCGGGCAGGGACCATGATTTTACCTTTCTTTGCATTCTCAGTGTTTCATACCGTGCTTGGCACATAGTAATTGCTTGATGAATCTAATCCAATGAACATTTAGTGCCTACTATGTGCCAGGTGCTGTACTAAATACTTGGAATATAATTAATAAAGACAACTCCTGCCCTCAAGGAGCTTATAATCTAAAGAATGTGATTTGACTCACAGATCAACAGACTAACAATTATTGTTCCTGGGCTATCTCACTAGTCAGGGACAGAAACATTATCTAAAGGTGAAGGCAAAGGACAGATGGATCGGGGACACATGACTCCATAGAATTCTCTGCTTTGGAGTGAATATACATCGAATTTGGGCAGATGGATCCATACGACTCACTGCTTTGCCATCGATGGCTCATCCTTTGAAAAAGGAAAACAAGTCAATTCACAAATTTGTACATAATTAGAGTTGGAGGAGAGAGATCATCATGTCCAGATCCCTTATTTTGCAGATGAGGAAAGTGAGTAGAAGGAACAAATAGAAAGGAAATGAATATATATTTAGCTTTTATTATGTGCCAGATGGGGCAGTTAGGTGGTGGAGTGGGTAGAATGACGAGCTTGGGGTTAGAAAGACTCATCTTCTTGAGTTCAAATCTGGCCTCAGACACTTACTAGCTTCATGACCATGGGTGAGTCACTTAACCCTGTTTGCCTCAGTTTCCTCATCTACTAAATGAGCTGGAGAAGGAAATGGTAAACCGCTCCAGTATCTTTGCCAAGAAAACCCCAAATGGGGTCATGGAGAGTCAGATGTGACTGAAAAGACTGAATCACAACATGTGTCAGAGATGTCGTGCTAAGGGCTGGGAATACAAATGCAAGCACAAAGCAACATGGCCCCTGCCCTTAAAGAGCTTGCATTCTAATGGGGGGAGACAACACACACAAGAGCTGGAAAGTGGGGGTGACTGTGATGAGCAGGGAATGAAGTGGACCTGAAGTTTGGAAGCCAGGAACAGGGCCAAGAGGGGAATGAGAGGCAGCCTGAGCTCCTGGTCCTAGGAGGAGCTCACCAGTGAGTGGAGGAGTGGGCCTTATAGCCCTTAGAGAGGGGCACTTCAGCTTGAGAAGACTGTAGGAGAATTGGGTGTTCCAGGGTCAGGAGGCCCCAGGCTCTGAGGGAACTCTTGAAGGGACAGTGCCCGAGACATAGTTATGAGGCATGAACCTCAGTGGAGAAAGAGGGCCTAAGTGACTAGACCACAGTCACAGAGCTAATCAGTGGCAGGGCTGGAATCTGAACCCAGCTCTCCTGACTCAAGCTCTGTCCACTACACGTAGCCTTAAGCAGGTCACTCAATCTCCTCTTGCTTCTCTTGTGTCCTGGGTTAAATTAAGACATCACACCAATTGATCTCTAACATTTTTCTAAGGACCTTAACTCCAAACTCAGTGTCCTTGACACTTGGCTGGCATCATTCCCTTGGCTCCAGTTTGTGAAACTTGGCCTAAGGCACAGGCCCTGAACCTATCCTCAGTTTCCTGCTTACAAGATAGAAATAAATCCAGCTCTAGAACATCTCTTCCAGAGGAAGGTACCCGGTCCACCTCCGCCAGCCAGACTCATGGAGGCCCAGCCCTAAGCAAAGAGACTGTGTGAGAATTTTTACTAAGCACTTAATACTTGGAGGAATACCATTCTCTTATTTCATCCTCCTGGTAGCTTTGCAAGGTCAAGGGGGGGGGGGAAGATTATGATGCTGTATCATCAATGCCATATTCACAATGCCTATGGAGATTACAGATATGCTGATGTAGTTATCCATCACAAAATACATCATGCTTGCCATATGGGGAAATAAACTAGAAAATTTATTAAGATACCAAAAGACTGAGTCCCAAAACCAGAAAGTGAAAGCCATCAGAGTAGTTATGACATTGGCACGGGTAGATAAAGTAGAAAGCACCCACATTCTCAAGCCTTTAAAACAGAATAGGCTACCTCAGGCAAAGGTCCTCCTCTCCCCACTCACAGCAACCATCCAGCATCCGGGAAGCGCGCTCCCAGCAGCTCCGGCCCCTGGCAGTCCTCAGCAGGAGTCCTTAGCAGAAATTCTGGCTAACTCAAAAAGGGCTTCGCGCTGCCGCTGCCTCTGCTGCTGCTGCCGCCGTCGCCACCACCGTCAGCCACCGCAGGAAGTCTAGTTTGGCTTCCGCTTCCTCTTGCTCCGCCCCTTCCTGCTACGTCAGCAAGTCCAATGGGGCATGGAAGATCTTTAAATCCCATAACCCTTACAGATGCTTATTTGACAGATGGGGAAACTGAAGCACAGAGAAGGGAAGCCATTTGCTATTGTGAAGCTCAAATGAGGTAATATTTGTAAAACACTCAGTCCAGTGCTGGGTACATAGTAGGTGCTTAATAATTGCTTGTTCCAATAGTCTTCCTATGCTGCCATATTGGTCCTAGTTACATAGGATACACACATATATGTATAGAACATTGTATGTCTAGAACAAGCACATATGTGCATACAAGCACACTACATACATGTGAATACTTGTTTGCAAAGATACAACAATTAATGATGAATGAAAAAAAATTATTATTATTCCCATTTCTGTGGCAAAACACTTCCTCACAATTAATGGTTAAGCATTGATTAAACAACTACTTCTTGCTAGGTGCTGGGAATCCTGTAAAGGAGCTCACATTCTGTTAAAGGAGAGAATATGGACATATCTGAAGTGTCCCAAAAGTTTTAGGGCAGTTTTAACCTTTCACTTCTTCAGAAGTAGAGATGTTACAAATTTACAGAAAACCCCCCCAAAAACCAAAACAAAACCCAACACTCTCAATATTTGAGGGGTTGATTATTTTAAAATTTTTACATATTTCTTATTGAAATTCAACATAACCACTGTTTAGTGTTTTACAATCACCCTAATTGATTTTGGGGCTCTGTAAAAATTTTTATCAGCTCTACTCAGGGACTGAAAGGACTGAATTTTTTATCTCTGCCTTAATATCATCCAAATAATGAGGTTTTGAGGTACACTCAATAATTCTGACATAATCCCATAAGAAAAAAGTCTAGAAAGAGTGGAGAAGAGGTATCCCCAACCACCTTAGTTCAGTTCATAACTCCTGCACTGTGGATGAACTGTGATCTTGATCCTCTGGACACAGCAGAAAAAATCTGCAGGAAAAAAAAAGACTATTTATCTCCCTGGACAAATTAAAAAATACAGCCTGGTCCAGCTATGCAGTCAATCAAGGGAGGGGACTCAGTCACATGGAAGGGGATGCAGGATGCCTCCATGTTGGGTGTCTGGGCATGCTTAGGGCACAGGACTAGCCCTCTTACAACTAAAATATTTTAATTATGAATATGGTAAATATCAATAGACATAACCACATAAACAAAAGCCCTTTGAGGATGTCCTCAATAATATTTTCAAGTATGAAGGGCTCCTGAGACTAAAAAGTTTTGAGGATCCTTAAAGGAAACTAAAAATTGATTCTGAGATTCAGAGTTGAGGAGGGATTGTGCTCCTGTTATTAGGAATGTCATGTACAAAGACATAGAGATGGGAGATGATCATGGTGCTAGTTAACATCTGAGGTAAAATTCAAATTCAGGCCTCCTGAGTCTAGGTCCAATGCTTTCTCCACCAAGCAAAGCTTCCCTTCACAGTATTTCAGTAAATATCTATATGTATATACACACACGCGCACATACACACATATGTGCTACATACTACACATATGCATATACGTGTATGCATGTATTATTTGTGTGTGTGTGTGTGTGGTATTGATCTTAGTAAGTTTTACTTTTCTCCAAATCTGGCTTCTATAAAACCAGAAAGCAGCCTACACAGTTAGTACTGTAAAACGAGGTCGTATTTGTAAAACTCTTTGCAAACCTTAAGGGTTTTGTAAATGATAGCTATTATTATTACTTTTTTTAAAGGGTATGTATGACATTGATTTTCTTCCTTTCAAAGAGGCCTCATTGCAAGGAAGAAAATTAATGTTAAATGCTGACATTTGAGGGAAAGCCATACAGAAAGGGCTTTTCAAACATGAGCACATGTTGCCTGCATGAGTTCAGAAGAGTGTTCCCCTCCCCCCATATGCCTTTCATTAGGAGGTGAATGAAGCAGGCTTGCTCAATCCATCCGATAATGGAAGTTTAATGATTCCCCAGTGCCAATAACATGCAAATCCACAAGATTATTGAAATCAAGGGACTGCACCATTACAAGCTGGAACTCATCACAGAACAAGGAACAAGGCAAGGAACTGTTATAATCAAAAGTTATAGGCAAGATTTTAAAACTGGGAAAGAGTGTCAAGGTCTATCAGGGCAGCGAGTTCACAGAAAGATCATGGGATTCCAAGCTGGCCATGAAAGCAAGTACTTGGAAGAAGGGGGTTCTGCTCTGGGTCCAGGATTTCAAGGAAGTCCCTGACCACGTGTGGAGGTCTCATTGTTATAATCTGGGCCATCTGAGGCTCTGGTGAGAGCCAGGAGCTATAAAACCTCAGAGGCCTCAGGGTTTAGTCATAGCTTTGCAGGCCAGGGGAGTTTGTGATGAAAGGTCATAACTTGTAACCTGAGCATCCAGTGGGTGTCATGTTTCTTTCTAGGCCCTTCTCGATGCCTTGCTTGAGGGCTCAAGATTCTACAAGTGAGCAATATGGATCCTGGGGGCTTTCCCCACCTTCCTCCCTCTGAGCCTTGGTTCAGGCAGGTTGGGGAACATGGGCCCACATTTGCCTCATGTATTCCTCAGTGGTTAGAGTCAGGGGATGGGGGTGGAGGGTATGGTGGTTATAAGAGCCATGCAAGGCAGGTAGGTTGGGTGGATAGGACACCAGGTGACAATCAGTTGCATTGGTCCAGATCTGTGATTAGGATGTGACATAGGATCATAAGACAAGAGCAGACAAAGACCTTAGGGGTCGTCTAAACCAACCCTCTTGTTTTACAGATGAGGAAGTTGTGGCCCTGAAAAATTGCCCAAGGACAAATAGAAAAAGTTAGAGTTGGGATGTCCCTGGTGTGAGGGACTCCTAGTGTAGAAACCCCTTCTACCAGTGCAGATGCAACCCTGCTATAGAGTACTTATATGGTACAGAGGATAGAATGTTGGGCTTAGAGTTAGAAAGAGCTGAGTTCAGATCCTGCCTTAGACACTACTAGGTGTGGGACTCTGGGCAAATCACATAACTGCTCATAGCCTCATCTATAAAATTGGGACAATAATGGCATCTACATATAGGAGAAGAGATGGGATCCGAATCCCCAGGACTTCTGGTTTCAAATCCAATACTCTTTTTACTCTACCCCACACCCAACATGCCATGTACATATGTGGGCAAGTGGGCCCCAGGCTAATGATGGAAACTTTCTATTGTCGCTTTTCTTACTATGCTGTCTTATGAAATACCCTGCCTTTAGCTAGTTATGTTCTCTCTGTAAACTAGTAAAAATAAACACATTGCTAAGAATTAGTCAGTCAGTCAATAAGCATTTATTAATGTACCAAGCACTGTGTTAAATGCAGGGGTACAAAAAGAGACAAAAGACAGTCCTCGCTCTCACGGAGCTCATGGTCTAATGAAAGAGACAACATGAAATAACCTAATACAAATAAGTTGTAGAAGGGCAAACTGGAAATGCTGACCAGACCACTAGAATTAAGGGGGACCCTGTGGAAGATGGGGTTTCAGTTGGGAATTGAAGGAAGTCAGGAGGCAGAGATGAAGAAAGAGAGAGCTCCAGGCATGGGAGATGTCCAGAGAGAATGCCCAGAGTGAAGAGAGGGAGAGTGTCAACCCACCAAATGTCTTGAATCTGGCGTAGCTTTTTGGGGGGTTTCATGCAGAAAGGCATGTTTCCAGGCAGTGCATCTGGCAGTTGTATGGAAGGGGGTATTGAAAGACGTGAAGCAGGGAAGTCTGATGGGAGGCTGTAGTCCAGGTGAGATGGGATGAGGGCCTGTACCAGGCCTGCAACTGGCAGGAAAGTGGAAGTGAGATGAGGGATGAGTTTTTGTTTTGTTTTGCCAGGCAGGATTGACAAGAACTGAATGCATATGTGAAGTTAAGGGAGAATGAAGAGGGGGATGATTTGAAGATTTTGAATTTGAGTGACTGGAAGGATCCTGGTGCCCTTGACCTCGAGAGCAAAAAATCAGAAGAGAGCAGATTTTGGGGAAAAGATTCTGAAATGACAGTGACCGTGGAGTCGAGTTCTTGTGCTCCACTCGATCATGAGTATCATGGTAGATGATTGCTATGTCAATGCTACAGAAGATCTGAAGAACGTGGGACTTGTGATGAATCTTGAGGGCAGGTAAAGAAACCAGGGGGCAGGAGAGGAGGGAGAGAATTACAGGTGTGTGTGTGTGGGGGGGGGGGGGCAGCCATGGAAAAGATAGTCAGGAGATAGCTTCATATTTGAGGAAGTATGAGGGCTAGGTGGCACCATAGTGCACAGAGCACTGGGCCTAGAGTCATGAAGACTCATGTTCCTGAGTTCAAATCCAGCCCCAGATACTTACTAGTTGTGTGACCCTGGACAAGTCACTTAACCCTATTTGCCTCAGTATTTTCATCTATAAAATGAGCTGGAGAAGGAAATGGCAAACCACTCCAGTATTTTTGCCAAGAAAATTCCCAAAAGGTTCACAAAGAGTGATGAATAATGAATGAACAGCAACAAGCTAATGTTGCTGGATCATAAAATGTGTGGAGAGGAATAAATTATAAGAGATTGGAAAAATAGGAAGGCTTTAACAGACAGAGGATTTTATATTTTATCTTTGAGGTAATGGGGACCACTAGAGTTTATTAGGAGAGAAGAGGACATGGCTGGACCTGCTTTAGGAAAATCATTCTAGCAGTTTTGTGGAGGATGGATTGGTACAGGGAGAGATCTGAGTCAAGGAGACCAACCTAAGGACTCCTGCAATAGTCAAGGCATGAGGTGATGGGAGCTTGTGCCATGTTGGTGACTGTGAAAGTGAAGGGAAGGGAGCACATATGCAAGAGACGTTGTGAAGGTAGGAACAACATTTGGCAGTGGATTGTATATAGGGTGTCAGTGGTAGAGAGGAGTCCAGGTAGCAAACCTGGGTGACTGAGAAAATAGTGGTACCCTCAAAAGTAATGTGGGAAGCTGAGAAGAGGAGATGGTTAATGGGGAGAGACAATGAGTTCCATTTTAGGTTGAGTTTGAGATGTGTGTGGGAGACCCAGTTTGAGATATCCAAGAGGCAGCTGTTGATGCAAAATTGGAGCTCATGAAAGAGGTTAAAGCTGGGAATATGTGTGTATGTGTGTGCATGTATGTATGTATTATGTATGTATGTATGTGTGTATGTATCTCTCTCTCTCTCTCTCTCTCTCTCTCTCTCTGTATATATATCTGGCTCAGAGGATAGAGTGATTGCCCTGGAGTCAGGAAGACTCATCTTTCTGGGTTCAAATCCAACCTTATACACATGCTAGCCGTGTGACCCTGGACAAGTCACTTAACCCTGTTTGCTTCAGTTTCTCATCTGTAAAATGATCTGGTCTTTCTTGGCAGAGCTACTGGAGTTATTTGCCCTTTCCTTCTCTAACTCATTTTATAGATGAGGAAACAGAGGCAAACAGGGTAGGTGACTTGCCCAGGGTCATACTGCTAGTAAGTGTCTGGGGCTGGATTTGAACTCAGGAACATGAGTTTTCCTGACTCCAGGTCCTGCGCTCTGTGCACTATGGCGCCACCTAGCAGTCCCACATGTCATACACTCAAGGTCTTTTACCATCATCATAACCTCCATAATAATCTCCAATTTATCAATGCCTTTCTTAAAACACCTAGAGCTGAATACAATACTTCAGACAAGTTCTGAGAAGGGTAGAATTCAGGGAAATCCTCCCCTCCCTATGCATTTCTTTATGCAGATCATGTGCTTTTTATGTATAGACCCTATGGCGCATACCTACCTGGTCCTTCCTTCTAGCATCATGCCAAGGAGAGGAGTTACTTACAGTGCATGAGTTGGGGGTGCTGGTGCACCCTAGGGGAGCATCTCCATAGGCCCTTCCTTCTTCCCTCAGGGCAATGCTGCACCAGACTGACCTAGCACACTTGATCTCGTTCTGTTCACATCTGGTCTGATACAGAGAAAAAAAAAACTGAATTTGGAACCAAAGGAACTGGGGCTAATTTAGACTCTGATACTTACCTGTATGGCCTTAGGTCAGTCTTTGGGCCTCTGTAAAATAAGGGGATTGGACAAGGTGACTTCCTCCAGCTCTAAATCCTATGCTCCTGTGAAATGAAGAGTTTCATGCTGAACTGACTTTTTTTTTTCCTCTGAGGAAGGGACAGATTGGAAGCAGCTGGGCAGTTTCCCGGGGTGTGGGTGTGGATGCACAGCTTCCCAGTCACAGAGAGGTTCCTGGGATGCTAGCAGTTAGTACAGCTGCACCCCCAAGGTTACAATAGTCCAAGCCTTCCGGTGGGTTCCTATTTGCAGTTGATTCTCCTCTTTGCATTTGCTTTTAATAAAACCCTTGTCAAATCCTGCTCCCGGAAAAATGTAGCCATTCATGGCTTCGACAATGGGGTGGTTTGGAAATGCTTCACAGTGCATTGATTTCCCCAAACTCTTCCACTGGAGGCCTGTTTTCTAAGTGGCGTGTGCACCAAAGCTCCAATCAATTAAATATTTACCCGCTTGGAAAAGCTACATGTTTAAATAACCCCCCAATGACTCAAATACACAATTTGGCAAGCCGCACACTTTTAATGTCAATGAAACTCATGGTGTTTTCCAAGAGTAAGTTAAAAGAGCTGAGCTTATGCATGCTTCAGAAAGAGCTACTATGGAGATTGGGTTATTTAGAGGAAAGCCCCAGTATGCCCCTCAGGACTGTTGGTGGCTGCCACTCTCTCTCGAGGCTAGCATGGGACCTTATGCTGGATTTCACACCAGTAGGAAAAGGGCTGGACTCATGCACTGAGAAACCTGTGTTCTTGGCCCAGCTCTGACATTAATTTTCTATATGTTCTTAGGCAAGTCATGTGACTTCTTCATACCTCAGTTTGCATATCTGGAAAATAAAGGCATTAATTCCTGCTCTGCTTATCTTACTTGGGATATTTTTGAAGATTCAATGAAATAATGGATATGAGTCTTTTTCTGGAAAGCAGATGGAAGAGATTGCTTATTATTATGGAGCAAGTTTCTGACCCTGTGAAGTATTTCTGGGGTGTTTAGGTAATTTCTAGGACATTTTTCTTTTAATGTGGACAGTCACTTCAGCATCAACTTAGGTGGTATCCAAATATGACCTGGAAAATGAACTATCTATGATCTCTACAATTTATTAATATTAGCTGACATTTTAAGAAGCATAGAATTTGAGAGTTGGGAGGGATCTTGGTTCCTTACCTAGCTCCTCCTGTATAACATACCTGAAAAAGAATCATCTAGTCTATTGCTGAGGGAGGGAGAATTCATCACTTCTGGAGGTAACACACACCACTTAGTATACCTCTATTTTTTTTTCTTTTTGGAGGGAGGAAGGTAGGGCAGCTGGGGTTAAGTGACTTGCCCAAGGTCACACAGCTAGTGTTAAGTGTCTGAGGCTGGATTTGAACTCAGGTCCTCCTGATTCCAGGGCCCATGCTCTATTCACTGCACCACCTAGCTGCCCCCAACACCTCTAATTTTTATGCCAACTTCTACCAAGGGCTAAACTAAATAAGTCTGGTCCCTCCTATACACAATAGTCCTACAAATACTTAAAGACAGCTATCATATTCCTCCAGATTTTTTTTTCTCCAGGCTAAACATTTCCAGGTCCTTCATCTTACTTTCATATGAAATGCACTCAGGGATCTGTACCATTCTGATTGCCCTTCTCTGGACAATCTCCAGCCCTTCTAGAACATGGCATAGTGCTCAGAACTAAACCCAACAATAATAGCTAGCATTTATGTGGCACTTCAAAGTTCAAAAAGCATTTTATAAATCTTTTATCCTCACAAAACCCAGGAGGTGGGTGTTATTATTCTCATTTTACAGAGGAGGAGACTGAGGCAGCCAGCAGTTCATTGACTTGCCCAGAGTCACACAGTAAGTTATCTGAGGTCAGATTTGTATTCAGGCCTTCCCAAAACCAAAACCAACACTATTCTACGTCACTGTGCCATCTAGTTACATAGCTAGACTTCCAGATGAGGTCTGAGAAGGGCACAGTCCAGTGGAATTCCGTATTTCTAGAAGCAATTGCTTTCCTTTAGTGCTGCCCAAGATCACGGTCTGACTTACATTTAAATCTATAGTCCACACATTTAACAAGTACTGCCTAACTATGCCTTCCCCAACTTGTACTTGTGAAAGTGATTTTTTGGTTTTTGGTACCCAAATATAAGATTACATTTATCTCTCTCAAAGTATATTTTATTTGGTTCTAACCTGTGTTGTAGTATTCGAACCCAGTGTTCTAACCTGCTAAGATCTTTTTGGATCACAATCCCATTTTCCAGTAAATTAGTTCTACCTTTTTGCTTTTTGCCATCTACAGACTGGACAAGCTTACCATCCATGCTTTTATTTAAAGCATCAATAAAAATGTTAAACAGTAGAGGGCAGAGCCCATTTTGAATCCTTCCATCCATCTGGTCTGTGTCTTTCTAAATGTATAGTCATTTAGTCTTTCAGTCTTCTCCACAAAAGTATTAAGATGCTTTATGAAAATCTGGGTGCAGTGGATGAAACACTGGGTTGGAATCAGGAAGACTCATCTTCCTGAGTTCAAATCTGACCTCAGACATTTCCTGGATGTGTGGCCCTGGGCAAGTCACTTAACCCTGTTTGCCTCAGTTCCTCATCTGTAAAATGAGCTGAAGAAGGAAATGGCAAATCACTCCAGTATCTTTGCCAAGAAAGTCCCAAATGAGTTCACAAAGAGTCAGTTGTGACTGAAAAATGACTGAAAATCAAAAGCTTTCCTAAAACCTAGATAAGATATACATGCAGAAATTTCCTCATTCATTAACTTAATAATTCTGTCAAAAAAAATCTTGTCTGGTCTGACCTGTTCTAGATGAAGCCATACTAGTTCTTTGTAATCACTGTTTACCTTTCAAGATCTCTTTAATACTCCTCTTTAGAATTTTCCTGGGAATAGAAGCCAAAGTCTCTCGCCCAGAGTTTTCAGACTCTTGTTCTCTCCTCTTTTAAAAATTGAGACTTTTGCCCTTCTCAAATCTTGTGACACCTTTACTATTTTCTATGATCTTTCAAACATTACTGACAAGAGGCTCAGCAATCTCTTCCATCAATTCTTTCAGCACTTGAAGCCATAGTTCATCTGGGCCAGGCAATCTGAATTCATCAACGGCTGTTTGGTACTCTCTTACTATCAACTTAATTATCTTGGGTATGAACTCTCTTCTCATCATTTCTGTTCAGTGATTTCAATAGCAGAGGTCATTCTCCTTGGCATAGAAAATAGAACTAAAATTGAGCACCTTTTCTCTGATGTTAATGATAATCATTCTGTGTAGCCCAAGACAAGGTCTTGGAGTCACTCTGTTGGAAGAAATCTCATAGTAGAGTCTGCTTTATAGAGATTTACTGTGAGAGCTACCTTTCTAATCCCAACCCCCTCCAATGGAGGCAAAAATCATCCTAACTCTTTCCTTTGTATATATAAAAACAAGAGCTCTGAATTGCGGTGTGGTTCAATGGAAACAGTATTCACTGATTCTGGAGTCAAATCCTGTCTCTGATACTTAGCACCAATATGATATTGGGGAACCTGAAGCCTTGGGGCCACATGTGACCCTTTGTGTCCTCAAGTGTGACCGAATGCCCAAAGCGCTACACTTGAGGACCTAGAGGGCCACATGTGACCTTGAGGTCACAGATACTCCATGCCTGAATAGAGGACACTAAATATATGTTAGTTGAATGACATTCTTGCTCTGAGGCATTGTCTTTTCAACGTTGGTACATTTGAAATGACCTTAGACATTGTTTGGCCTGACTCCCTAATCTTGTGACCAACGATAATGATTCCTTAGAAGTAGATTCACTGATATCAATTGAATAATCAGTCAACAAGAATTTATAAGTTGTGTTGTTCAGTCATTTTAGTTGTGTTCAACTCTTTGTGACCCCATTTGGGGTTTTCTTGGCAAAGATACTGGAGTGATTTGCCCTTTCCTTCTCCAGCTCATTTTACAGATGAGGAAACTGAGGCCAACAGGGTTAAGTAACTTGTCCAGGGTCACACAGTTAGTAAGTGTCCAAAGCTGGATTTGAACTCAGGAGGATGAGCGTTCCTGTCACCAAGTCCAGCACTCTGTGCACTATGGCGCCACCTAGCTGCCCTGAGCACTTACTAAGGAGTATTTATTAAGTTTTTTCCAAAATAGCACCTCTTCACAATAACTATGCATTTATCAAATATGATAGCAATATAATATACTGACCACACAATACCTTGTAATTATAAATATGCAACATAGTTATATTAATAAGAAAACAATATATTCTATGAAATAATTTAATGAAATGACAGCATAATGATTAATATAATATAAAATATAATATATCTACAATCCTTTAAAACTTTTCCCCCTCAAACTTGCACATATATTTATCTCATTAAAGCCTCATTAGCCATTTTCATTATTTCTACTGGGCACGTGATGAAACGGAACTCTAGAGAGATAAAAAGACATGATTAGGCATGCACATCAAATTAGTGTCCAGGGCAGAAGGAGATCTTTGATCTCTGTGATTCTAATTAAATTCTAATTATTGCTGTTATGACTAACAAGAACAGTATATGTTTTCTGAGCACATGATATAGGCACGACACTGTGGTATAGACATGAAGGGTTTACAGTCTAGTTGGGGAAAAGGGCACTGAATAAGGCCAAGAGTCATTCACCAATAGATTAGTTGTCAAAAGATAGGAAAAAACAATTCTCAAAAGAAGGACTGAAGTGTATGAAGAACGATGTGAAAAAGTGCTCTAAACCAGTTCTTCTTTAACTGTGGGTCATGACCACACATGGGATTGCAAAAAATTCGGCAACAGTAAAAGGTCTCTGAATATGCAATGACCAAACATTAATTAAAAAGCAAACAATGAATCTGGTCTATGTTGTATTACACAACTTCACCACAGCCTTCGTTCTGAACACAAAAAGGACTCGTGAGTGGAAAATGTTTAAGAAGCCCTACTTTAAATTAGAGGTGTCAAATACATAACCCAATTGGACAGCAATACTCCTGAGTGCAGCCCAAAGCAGGTTAAATCGTAATTGGGAAGTTTTTTTTTTAACAAAATAAATAAAAAATACAATGAAACATAGATAACGTATTTTTAAAATGTCAATATGCAGCATGCAAAGATCTTTATCTATAGATTAGTGGTCCCCTTAGCTATTTGAGTTTGCTACCCACTGCTCTAAATGACTACTAATAAGGCATTCAAATCCAAATAATCCTGAGGTTTTATCTCACATCTTACAAACTGGCAAAGATTTCAAAAGATGGAAACAGTCAAAGTAGGAGAGGCTTGAGGAAAGATGGGCATGCTAGTGCATTGTTGGTGGAGCTGTGAATCACTATAACCATTTGGGGAAGCAGTTTGCAATTATACAAATAAAATTATTAAAATGTCCATACACTACTCTAACAAAGTCATTAATAAGAAATCTCCATATACACCAAAATATTTACAGCAACATTGTTGATTTGATGGTAGTGAAGAATTGGAAACAAAGTAGATTCCCATCAACTGGAGAATTATTAAAGAAATTGTGGCACCAAATTGCCATGAAATGTTATTGTGCTGTAAGAGGTGACAAATAATGATGAATGTAGAAAAGCACAGAAAGATTTATATCTTATGTAGAGAGATGTAAGCAAAGAAAAAGCCAAGAAAACAATAATACGATGATTACAAGGTAAACTGGAAAGAGTAACCATAAAACAGTCAAAAGTGAACACTGCAAAATTATAGAACAAGCCTGGCCCAAAAGAAGAAATGTGAGAAGATATCCCCACCCCACTCCTTTGCAGAGGTGGAAGGTCCATGGTGTGATATATTGCATCTATTTTTCAGACTTTATCAATATACTGGTCAATTTTCTTTTTTTTGTCTCTTCTTTTCCCTTTAAAAATATTATTCCCAAAAAGCTCATGATGGAAAATGCTATCCATGTCCAGAGAAAGAATTATAGAGTCTGAATGCAGATTGAAGCATACTATTTGCCCTCTCTTATTTTTATTTTGTTTTGTTTCTTCTTTCTCATGGTTCATTCCATTGGTTATAATTCTTCTTTGCAACATGACTAATGTGAAAATATGTTTAATGTGAATGTATATGTAGAGCCTATATCAAATTTCATGCTGACTTGGGGAAGGGAGAGGGGAGGGAGGGGGAGAAAATTTGGAATTCAAAGGCTCGTGGAACTGAATGTTGTAAACTATAAATAAATAAATGAATGAATGAATAAATAGATAATGTACCCACCCCCAAAACAACAACAACAAAAAACAAGACAAAATTATTTTTTACTTGGAATGACTCTCTGGAGGTAGGAGGGGAGGGATAGCAGGAGAAATTCTGATGTTAAAAAAAAAGAGCAATAAATTTTTTTTAAAAGGACATTAATTAAAAATATAAATAATATTAGGAGGATATGCTCTTAAATTTTCAAGAGTTCAGAAGATGGAAAAGCCATAGAAACTTAGAAGGGCAGACCTTAGAATCATAGAAGTTCAGATTTCAGAAGGAAACACAGCAGCCATCTAGTCCAACATATATTGGGAAAAGAATCCCCATTATAACATATCCAACGAGTAGTGATCAAGCTTCTGCTTCAGTCATCCAGTGAGGGAAGGCATCCCATTGTTCTTTTGTATAGCTCTACTGCAGCCATTCTTTAGCCCAACAAGGGGTAGATTTCAGGGGGTCTGTGAACTTGAATGGAAAAAATTGCATCTTTAATATAATCAGATTCCTTTGTAATATTATATATTCTATGAATTTTAAAACATTGCTCTGAGAAGGAGTCCATAGGTTTCATCAGAATGCTGAAAGGATTTGTGACTCAAAAATGTTAAAAACCCTGATTTTATTTATTAGGAAGTTCTTTCCTGATCTCTTTGAACAAGCTTAAACTTTGTGCTTTGTTACATCCACTCATTGTTCCTCATTCTGCTTTGTGGTGTCAAACAGAACAAGTTTAATACCTTTTCCAAATGACAGACTTTCAGATACTGGAAGACAGATATCTTCAATCAATCAACCAATTAGCATTTATTAACCCCTTATTATGTTCTAGGAAATATGTTAGGTATTTGGGATAAAAAGGCAATAAAATAGTTCCCACTCTCAAAGAGCTTACAGGAAAAACAAAAGACACACATGACAAAATAGAAACAAAATAAATATGAGAACATGGAGGTGGGGAGGGAAACACTAGCAATTTAATTGGTAGAATCATGAAAGATCTTTGAAATTTCGCTGTTCTAGAGCTATGAATTCCTCTGGCTCTGTGAATTTCTTATATGCATCCCTCACTACCATTGTACTCTAATTTTATGTACATTCTTTGTCCACCATGGATACTATTTTAATTTGTGGGAGAGCGTACCCCAGATTTTTGGGTGAAGGGATGTTTCATAACTATTGTTCTTATGGTTTGAGTAAATGCCTTTGCTAAAAGCTGAGTTTACTGGCTGATTGTTAAGAGGAAGCACATTGGTAGGGGCTTATACTCTACAGCACTAGAAGCAGTTGCCCAGAGGGACATCTCTAGGATCAAAAGTAGCAACCACATGACATTGAATTACAGTTACAATGAATCTCTAGCCTTAAAGGTATAGATCTTAAGTGCTGACTCATCTAGCTTCCCCAACCCTTTCCCACCCTTCTCCCCAATACTGAGGGTTGGTAGTCCCTGAGGCAGATAGAATAAGAGACTTGCCCAGAGTCACAAATCTCTGAGGCAGTACTTGAACCCAGGACCTGGCTTCTTCATCTATAGAGGCCTGGATTGGGGTCTTGATTTCCTACAAAATCATAGACTCTCCCAGTTGAAAGGGACCTCAGTCCAATCCACACCTCACCACACCTGGCAAATGGGTATCCTGACTTTGCTTGAAGGCCTTCAATGAGGAGGAATCCATTTAACTCTTCATTGGACTCTGAGAGCCCACTTGACGTCCCTTGGACTCAGTTTCCTTATCTGTGATAGAAGGGGGCTGGATACATTTTGTAATGGAAATATCACCAGATATGGTCTCCAGAGACCTGGGTTTCCATCTTGTCTCTTCTACTTACCAGTGATTTGGTCTTGGACAAGCTATCTCCTTTCGTGGACCCAGATTTCCTCATATGTAAAATGAGAGACCATGTGGAAGTTGGAAAAGGAGCTAGCTTTGGGAGGCAGGAGAGCCTGGGTGCAAGATCAGTCTCTGACACTTACCAGCTGTGCAAGTGGGCAAGTACCCCTGCCCATCAGTGCTCAGGCAACTCTTTAAGAAAAGGACCCATAAGCTGGCAAGGATAGATTTCAGGGGGTCCTTGAATTTAGTTGGGGAAAATACATTTTTATTTCAACAAAACTGCTTTTCTTTGTAATCCTATGTATTTTATTTTGTGCATTTAGAAAGATTACCTGAGAAGGGGACCATAGGCTTTACCAAATGACCAAAGATGTTAATAATGACACCAAAAGATTAAGAAGGCCTAATCAAAGAATTTAAGTTGCAGGAGTTTTGCCTATTGATAGAGCACTCAATTTCCTTGACCAGGATTTCCCCATGCCAGTGAAATCACAGGCCCAGGTCAGAAAAAGGGGGGAAGGGACAGACTAGATGATCACCTATAACCTAATGCAATAATCTAAGTGTATTCATTTGCAGTGGAAGAAGGCTCAGGGCCCACCCCTTCCAGGTCCTTGGCATCAGAGGTGTCTGGTTGCCTGGGAGGACTGCTGGTGCCATCATTAGCAATGAGGAAGTTCCAAGGAAGGGTGGGTTATGGGAGGAAGAGGAGTTTCAGGAGGAAAGAAAATTTCATTGGAATTCTTATATCTCTTTGGCCTTCTTTAGCACATTAGACCTTGAGCAAAGTTTGTGTGGTGTGTGTGTGTGTGTGGTTGGGGGTGTGGGGGGAGATGGGGGGCTGATTTTATTTCACTTTATTCCCTGTCATTAGATAGGTAGTCATATACCCTTGGCTCCAAAGCCTGGCCCCAACCCCAGGATTCCAGGGAATTAGCACAACAAAGCCCATTGTCCTGTTGCAAAGCCTGAGAGGGCTCTGCCAGGACCATTCAGTCACTGTTGGCTCAGGGATGCCAACCACTGCCCTACCTGCCTGGAACCTCCAGTTTCCTTGGGTGACTTTTGCTCCTCATCTCACAGCAAATGACTTCAGAAGAAATCAAGATGAAGACAAGCCCACCCATGGATGCCAAGCCTGAAAGTAGCTCCCAGGGGGACACAACTGACTAGAGCGGGCCTGGGACTGCTGGAGCTGGAAGAGCCAAATGGGAAGGGGAACTTGGATTTGCCAAGTCAGTTGTTGCTAGAAGCACATTCCATCCCATGCCATTGTAGTCCAGGATCTAGGCTTCCTCTTGAGAAACTGATGCTTATTTACAATATATAGAATATTCATGTAAATATGTTTGGGGTGGGGTATCCATTCTGTCTTGTGGCGGGATGAATGAGGTGTTATTGTTTGGAGAGGCCTGTGAGAGTCGAAAATTTTGGTTCAGAACTCAAAAGTGCTGATGGGGAGGAAGTTGGGAAAACAGGGCATGACATGGACCCCCCAACCCACTCCCCCTCAATTGGCCTTGAATTCACACTAGGCCAACAAAGACTGAATTCCAGGAGGAGCAGTATATCTGGGTACTTTTTTTAAAGACCTAAACAAATAAATACCAACAGAAACAGTGAGAAGGATGCTATTTCTACCAGGTCCTAGGAAATAGAGCTAAATCTGGTAATTAGGCAGCTAGATGTCTCAGTGGATAGAATGCTGAACCTGGCATCAGGAAGACCTGAGTTCAAATCCTGTCTCAGACATTCACTAGCTGTGTGACCTTGGACAATTCCATAGCGTTCCTTAGCCTCAGTTTCCTCATCTATGAAATGGGGATAATATCTTCTATTGAACAGAGTTGTGAGCATCCAATGAAATCATATTTGTGAAGTGTTTTGCAAACCTTAAAGTGCTACATGATTAGTTATGCTAAGCTGGTGTAGTGTAAGGAGGAGAGAGCCAGGTCCTATGACAGTTATGACCCTTGGTTTGTTGGTTTTACCTCCAGAAGTCTCAGTTTCCCCATATTTAAAATTAAGTAATTGAGCTTGATCAGGGACCTGCAGCCTTCAGGCCACATGTGGCCCTCTAGGTCCTCAATTGTAACCCTTTGACTTAATCCAAACTTCCCAGAACAAGTCCTTTTATTAAGGGGATCTAGTTGCTAGATGATCTCAGCGGTGTCTTCCAACTCTAATATTCTACATTCTAAGGTCTCTTCCTCATCTCACATTCTATGTTCTAGATCCCCTTCCAGCCCCACCATCTAGGGTTCTAAGGTTCTAATATTCTACATTCTAAGATCCTTTCAGATTCTACCATTCTATCTTCTAAGGCTGATTTTGACTGAGACACCCTGTATTCTAAGACCCTGTGTGGCTATGTTTGAATGACTCTTAAAGTTTTAACATTCTACCATGTTTCCCCGATAATAAGACACTGTCTTATTAAATTTTTTGGACAGAAAAACACCAGAGGGCTTATTTTCAGGGGAGGGCTTATTTTAATGAACATTGACAGCAATTTTAATAAACAGGTAAATGTGAACAAAAAAATTTACCTTTATTCAATAAGCAAATCACTGGGGAAGAACACAATGACGCGCTCACTGCTGCAGCTCTGATTGGATGCAGCTCGGAGCGCTGTGTGCGTTTCACGGGGGGGGGGGACACGGTGCATACAGAG
>NW_027185761.1:18694898-18708221 GCF_028583685.1 Petaurus breviceps papuanus
CCCACTGACGTTCCATGTTCTAAGAGCCTTCCTGACTTCCTAACATAGTCTGCATTCTAAGGTCCTTTCCAGCTCAAAGATCTCATGATAGGAGTTAATTATAGTTCCTTTGGTGGTTGACATTGGACTTCATATATTTATAGTTGACCAAGTCAATTATGTGGTGACTAATCATGAACAATGAACCCATTAGTTGTATCTATGGCAGAGATCACAGGCAGAGAAATGCCCACAGCCGCCTTCCAGCTTTTGTATATGTGCTATGCTCTATAGAATGCTTCATAGGCTTGGGAGCACTGATGGGGGATGGTACCAAGACAAGATCTTTGGGGTCTGGTATCACTTCCCTGCATAGAAAATGATGAAAGCAGACTAGGGACCTCACTGGGAGAGTCTAGAAAGTGGTTTATTTTCCCTGTACTGGCTTCCCATTTCTCTCTTTCCTTCAGATCACATCAAATGTGGACTGAGCAAAGCCCTCACCAGCCTTTTCCCTTATCAGAAACCTAGTCAAATATTTAGATTTCCTAAGCTTTTCCAAAACAGGCAAAACACTGAAGGTTTTTCTCATCTTACTTTGTCCCTTTCTCTTCCTCCTTAAGTTACCTCCCACTTATCTGGATGTATGTAGTATCCCACCTCCCGTGCCCTCCCTTTCCCCTTTCCCCTCAGGTAGAATAGAAGGGAAGGGAACATGCACTTATTAAGTACCTACTATGTACCGGGCATGGCGCCAAATGCTTTGGAGGTAGTATTTCCTTTGATTTTCACAACAGCCCTGGGGGGTGGGGGTGGGGTAGGTGTTGTTATTATTCTCACTTTACAGTTGGGGAAACTGAAGCCAATAGCAATTTGGTAACTTGCCCAAGGTAACACAGCTTGGAAGTGTCTGAGGCTGGATTAGAACTCAGATTTTCCTGACTCCAGGACCACTGCACTTCCCACTCCCTGCACCATTCAAAGACAGGGACTAATTTTCACTTTGTATTTGCAGACACTTAATACATGTTGAATTCAATTAAATTTTTGACTTGTTCTAATAGAGAGCAGTTGAGATATCAAGAAATTGGGTAATGGGTACAGTAGACGTCAATAAAAAATGGCAACTTTAAGAAATATATATATATTTAAAAAATATTTTGTTAAATATTTCCCAATTAAAATTGTCTCCTTTACTTTCTCCCTCCCTATCTCCATGCCTTCTTCCTTCCTTCTTTCTTTTTTCTTTCTTCCTTCCTTTCTTCTTTCTTTTTCTTCCTTCCTCCCTCCCTCCCTTCTTCTCTCCTTCCTTCCTTCCTTCCTCCCTTTCTTTGTTTCTTTCTTTGTTTCTTTCTTCCTTCCTTTCTTCGTTTCTTTCTTTCTTCATTTCTTTCTTTCTTCGTTTCTTTCTTTCTTTCTTTCTTTCTCTCTTTCTTTCTTTCTTTCTTTCTTTCTTTCTTTCTTTGTTTCTTCATTTCTTTCTTCCTTCCTTCCTTCCTTCCTTCCTTCCTTCCTTTCTTTCTTTCTTTCTTTCTTTCTTTCTTTCTTTCTTTCTTTCTTTCTTTCTTTCTTTCTTTCTTTCTTTCTTTCTTTCTTTTTCTTTCTTTCCTTCCTTCTTTCTTTTGATTCTATTAAGTGCATAGCATTGCAACTAGCCATCATCTTGGAAGATAAACATTTTTTCCAAATAGTTTATCATTTTTCCCTTTCTTTTATGTGAAAATTAGCCAGAGCCCTCTGGTTAATGTGAACATTGGCTAGTTGAAGTCTGTCCATTCTTCAAGGCCAAATTAAAATGCCACTAACTTCTTCAAGACCTCTTTTTGTACTGATCCTCCCAGGAGTATTGCTGATGGCTGAAGATGAATTCATTTTCCATTGTTAGAGGACAGAATGATGCCTCTAGTTCCAACATTCTACTGGAGTCAGAAACCAGGATACAGGTCACAGAACTGGAAAAATAAAGGTGACAAACTGTATGCAGAGAGTAATCATGGTCAGAATCAGTGGTATGAGCAGAGTCCAAGTGGTGAATGAAATGATAGAATCTAACACCAAGTAAACAACAAGGAAATACATCTGATGAAGCATTTAATCAATTCTCTGCATTTCTTCCTCTGAACAAGTAGGTATTTTTGTGCCTGACTAACCAAAGCTGGACAGCTCCTTCTGTGGCTGCCTTACAATGGCCCCCATGAAATGTCAGAGAACATCTTGATATCCCCGTAATATATGTGATTCCTCCTCCCTCTGGAGGGCAACACCATCCTTGTCTTAGGAAACCGATCGGAGACCATTTGATGCTACAATGGTAGCTGTGAGTGTCTTGTCCCCTGAACTGTAAGAATCTTTGAGGATTGGAGTTAGACTTTACTCATCTCTTTATCTCTAGTGTGACTACCAGGCATGCCCTGGTGGGATACCAGAACTATATATAACAGCTCATGTTGAGGTAGGGATTTATGGTTTTAAAAATCCCTGCCATTTTTGTTAAAGAGAAAGAATTAAAAGTACTATTACATAGTACAATCCTTCTATTCAATCCATTCAATCCTTCTATCAGCTTTGTGAGAGTAGGTAAGACAAATATCGTGCCCATTTTCCAGATGAAACTGGGGTGTAGAAGAGTGTAAGGTCATAGGATTTTTGAGTTAGAAGGAACTTTAAAGATCTTCCAATTACACCTCCCTTTTTTTATTAAACAAAGGAGGAAACTGATGCTCACTCAGATAAGTAATGTGACTCACCCAAGGTCACACAGGTAGGTCATAAGTATCAGAGCTGCCAAAATCACCCAGTGGCAGAGTTTGGACTCGAACCTGGGCCTTCTAACCTTCTCAGGCCAGTGTTCTTTCTACTAATAACTTCCCTATGCTGGATTGAGACCATTGGCTTAGTAGAAGGAAATAAAGGCTCCCAGACCTTCTTTAAGGAGGAAGTCATTTGGTTTTTATTGTTTATTTGACTCAAGTGTGTCGGTGACACTCGCCAACTATTATAAACCAGGAGTTCCCCCAGGGCTGGCAGCCTCCCCTGTTTCTCCTGGTTAATTGTCTCTGCCTGGGACTGGCTGCCACAGTCACAAGGCTGAGAGAGGCTTCTTTGCACATTGTCCAAGCTGAGAATCAAAGTGGGAGTAGGAAAACTTGAGTGGGGACATTCAGAATCACCCTCAGAGGCTTCACTTAATAATACGTGGCCCCTTGCCCTGCCTTCTGGGGCTGCCTGTCAACAATAATGGCTTCGGCCTTGTTGGCAGTCATGGCGCCATGAAAGAGCTTGTTCATTTGGTGTGCCCATCGCCACAGAGATATTTTATAAATGAGGAAACTGAGGACTGGAGAGGTGCTGTGCTTTACCCATGGTCACCCACTTAGTGGGTGGTGGTGCTGGGACTTAACCATTTATTAAGCACTCACAATGTGCCAGCCACTGTTCTAAGTGCTATAGACATAAAGAAAGCTCAGAAACAGTCCCTACTCTCAAGGAAGTGGAAATCTAATTGAAATCTAATATGCAAATAATTATGTATAAACCCAATCTCAGAGGGAAGGCACTGGGATTAAGGAAAAGGAAGCTAACTTCTTGCATAAGTAGGACTTTTGTTGAGATCTGAAGGAGGGCAGAGATGCCAGGAGGTAGTGCTGGAAAGTTCTGGGCGTGGGGAACAGATACATTACATATTACATATATGTATATACAAAATGTGTACATGTGTATATATGACAATGTATGTATACACTCACAGTATTATATGATGTCTGGGTGTATTTATGGCATTATGGGTGTATGATGGCATTCATAAATGCGTATACTTATACATAAATATACAAATAGACCACAACATATAAAAAAAAACTCATTTGACATTTTATAAATATGTATGTATATCTATACTTTTTATATCCCTATAAACTTAAGGGTGCTATATCAATATTAGTTATTATTATCATCTCCTTCATGAAAAGTCTATCCCTTCCCTAAGTACTCTAGCCCAAACTCACCTCTATTTTCCCCTCATTTTTAATGTATTTACCATGCTTGTGGAGATTTAGTCATATACACTGGCATCTCATCAATCTGGAGGTCAGATCTCACAACCTCACCTATGTGAAACACAGCCAGGAGCCAGGAAGGAGGCCAAACAGAGACATCTGGGCAGCTCAAACAGATTACACTGGAACGTCACTTCTAGAAGAGGCCCTGTGGCTGTCACACAGAGGTTATTTACTCTTTACAGATTCACTCCCAAGTCAAGACATGGCCCGTGATGTTATTGGAATAACAACAACAAATTATTCAATGACCTTGGTGAGTTGGTTCCTTGCCCTGGGGTGACGAGAAGGAGCGAATTGGAAAGGGGAGCAAGGCTGCTGAATGCATTCAATCAGATGTTTGTTCAGGGTGAGAGTTGAGGGTCTGAGAGCCAAGGAGAAGAAAAATGCTTATTGTCATTCAATCAAATTTAATTTGACTCTATTTTCGAGGGGAAATAGGGACAAGACTCTTGACAAGTGAGGTATTTCAGAATGTCAGGCCCATCTTGCCCCCATCATATTCCTTTGATTCAGGTCAGTGCCTAAGCTGTGTGCAGTAATGAAAGGGGAGGTGAGCACATTACGAGGTTCCCCAGTCTGCATCTCACCTAGGTTGACTTCGGGGAAGATGTGCTCCCTGAATACCCTGCTTCTGTCCCCCCCCCCCGCCCCTTTTCTCTTCATTGAGTGGTGTCTGGAGCTAGGTTCATTAAGGATTCTGGAGGAACTCGCCAGAACTGAGTCTTTGAGGGGATGCCTTGGGTCTGTGTACATGGTGGAAAAAAGGAAGAGGCAGGGTAGGCAGGGTAGGGCAGAGCCCCAAACTGGGATGGATCACTGCCTGTCCTAACTGTGTCCTTGGGCAGGTCACTGGCTCTCAGTTGCCTCATCTCTTAACTTAAGCAGGGATGATAATGACCTGTAAGGCCCACCTCACAGGGGATGTCCTGAGGCTCAGTAGAGATCAAGAGTGCAAAATGCTTTGTGACTACCGGTTTCTGCAATATTCAGCAGAGTCAAAAGGTCTGAGTTCAAATCCTAGCTGCATCACTTACAAATGACTGCCAATCCTTGGGCCTTGATTTCTTTTTGTTTAAAATGAAGAGTTTGGACTACATGGTCTTGGAGGTCTGTTTAGGTCCATTTAGGGTCTGGCATTCTATGCCCTATATGAGGCATTATCATCAGCAAAGCATCTGGCCTCAGATACTTATTAGCTGTGTGATGCTGGGAAAGTCATTTAACCTGAGCCTCGGTTACCTTATCTGTAAAATGGGGGCAAGAATAACGCTGCCTCACTGGGAGTGTTGTAAGAATCAAATGAAATAAAATGTGAAATGCTTTATAAGCTTTAAAGAGCTATATTAAGCTTTTATTACCATCCTCTAGGTTAGGCAAGCCAACAGCAGCAATACTTTTACTTCAGACAGTTATCAGCTATGTGGACACCAGACCAGTCATTCAACTTGGTTGAAACTCAGTTTCCTTATCTGTAAAATGAGGGGGTTGTACTTGGTAGTTTCTAACCAAGTCTAGGATCCTATGAGCCAATGACCTATGCTCCCATGATCATCTTGGCTTCCAGCACCCCTCTTTGGGTTTCCACTGAGAATACAAATCCAATACTCAGCTCTCCGAGACCTCAGTGGCAACTCAGAAACATCACCCCCTTTCCTGCTCTGAAGAAACTTGTTGTCCTTTTTCCCAACTCTGCTCTGACTGCCCGGCTGCCCAGCACTTGGAAACACCAGCCCTCTGAGGACATTCAGAATTGCCTGCCTCCTGATGACTGGATAATTATCTGCAAGAGTTGGATAGGCTGGCCGAAGCCTGTACTCCTCACAGGAGGACGACAAAGTAACAGAATTGGCAGTGCATGCCGTACCCTGAGTGGAGAGCACAGAAATGAATTGGAAACACGTCCAAACTGGAACATGGAGTTTGGGGAGTCACAGAGGAGAGACTGATTAGTTGGAAAAGGGTCTCTGCCATCTTCCAGTGATTCAGGTTTTGGAAAGCGGGGTGGGGGGGTGTTGGGGAGGTATAAACAGAAAAGTCTTTGACTGGGAGCCAAATCAGAAATTGGAGAGAATAAGAACCTTTTTATAAACTTATACAATATGAGAGCTGGAAGGGCTTTGGAACATAGAATATCAAAGCTTGAAGGACCATTAGAACATAAGATGTCAGAACTGGAATAGCCTTAGGACATAGAATGTCAGTACGGAATGGACTTTAGAACGTAGAATGTCGGAGCTAGAAGGACCATTAGAACATAAGATGTCCCAGCTGAAATGAGCCTTAGACTATAGAATGCCAGCATCAGAAGGATCCTTAGAACACAGAATTTAGAGATGGAAGGATATTAGAACACAGAACACAGGTCTGGTAGGGACTTTAGAGAAAACTTTCAGAGATGGATAGGGCCTCAGAACCTAAGATACCAGAACTGGAAGGACCTTAAATACCACAATTCAGGTTCCCAAGTGCCTACCCTGATGTTTGCTATTTTTATACAGACTGCCCTGGGCTCAGAACTGTTGTTAGTCATGTAGAGCAAGGGTCTTAGACTCAAATCAGATTAAAATGTTGTCGTTGCTGTCGTTTTTCCTTTGTTCTCAAAGAGGACCATGATGTCAGGAAGATGATGCCGTGACTTACAAGTGAATTGAGGGGAGTGCTGTGCAAGGTCACCAGCCTCACTTTCTCCTATGGAGCCAGCTGGGTCCAGTGACAAGATATAGATCAAGACAACGGGATATGGCCCTGGCAAACTAAAATGTAATTGGCAAATGCTTAATAAAGGAAATGAAAATGCAATACAATCCAGATGATGTTAACTTGTGGTTTTCTGAATCAATATGTCTCAGCAGGGATCCATTTCTCTTTGAGTTTGATATTGCTGAGGTAACTATCTTCTCATTGTTATTCAAACATTGATATTGTTGCATAGCTGGGCCCCACAACCCAGTGCTTCACAAAGTCTCCCCTCCCCTCCCCTCTCCTTTCCTCCCCCTCCCCCCCCCCTCCCTCCCTTCCCCTCCTTTCCTCTCCCCTCCCCTCCCCTTCCCCTTTTTTTTTTAAAGCAATTGGGGTTAAGTAACTTGCTCATGGTTACACGGCCAGTTATTTCTGGGTGTGGTGCTGAGTGTCTGAGCCCAGATTTGATCCCCAGGTCATCCTGACACTGGAGCCGGTGCTCTTACTCGCTGAGCCACCTGGCTGCCCCTAAGCAATTGGGGTTAAGTAACTTGCTCAAGGTTACATGGCCAAGTGTTTCTGGGTGGGTGCTAAGTGTCTGAGCCCGGATTCGATCCCCAGGTCATCCCAACACTGGAGCTGGTGCTCTTACTCGCTGTGCTACCTGGCTGCCCCCGCCTTCCCTTTTCTTAACTCCCTTACTAGTTAAAAGCTACCCGAAGACAAGGGCTATGAAAATCAGCAAGAGATGAGGAAAGTCCAAGAGTAGTAAATGAATGATATGGAAATGAACCCTGGCCTCTCCAGACCTGGGTTCTTCTACTTGGTGACTTATGGCTTAGGTTTCTGCAACAGATGGTCTATGCTTCTGAATACAGTCAGTTGAAGAGAAAACATCATGACCCCTTGAAGGACAGTGCCAGACCAAAGTTTACCACATCAATTATAGAACAAATGTTCTAGGATTCATCACACATGGTAAGAATCTTCTGTTTCTGAGTAAATTGTGGGGAGGTTTCCACTTACGGTATTGATTTCCAAGTTCTGGCATCCTATGGTTGGAGAGGATCTCAAAAGTCCCATCTATTTCAACCCCTAGCCCCCAAATGAATACCCCCTATAATATGGACAAACACAACTGAATTGATCATTAATTTATGAAATTATAAAATTATGAAATTGGGGCAGGCATGCCCAATTCTTTGGGTACTTGCTGGAAAAGACCATGTCTGGCAGCGGGAAATGGGGCAGCAATCACACTTTATTAAGACACAGAGACAAGTAGTAAAAAGGTCCAGGGCAGATGGCAGCTTTGGAATGGGGAATGGGATAGTGAAGGAAGATGGGCCCCAGGGGAAGAGTATGGGGGAGGGAGAGGCAGAGAATTTTACTCAATAACTATGAATTAGAATTGGGAGCACTTGGACCAAATGCGAATAAAGGGTGCTCGGGGGCAGGTGTTTGAAGTGTCATTTTATAGGTTGATTTTTTTGGAGAAACAGACCAATTCTGATCTGTGCCAGCTTGGGCTTAGTTCATTAGCATATCCAAATCACCTCAAAGTTATTGGTAAAACGTCAAATTTATCATCTCAAAGTTATCAGCACCTTTTGGAAGTTCTACTGGTCTAGAACTGTGGAGGTCTGGATTTGTTCTGGAATTTATGTATCATAGGCCAGGAACTTTGGCAAGAAGCACCTTGATGGTTTCCTCTGACTTGGCATATTATCACCAGGATGTGAATTTTGGTTAATATATGATACAGTTTGTAAATTATGCTCCTTTGATCTTTGCAAAGTTTGTGAGTGACTTCCAGATTCCCATTTGCAATCTTATTTCCTGCTGTGGTCCCATATTGTCTACCTATAAAACTTACTGTACTGACTAGAAGCAAGGTGTGGGCAGGGGACCAGAACAAGATATAATTTCAACACTACAGTTCACCCAAAAGAAGGAGACCCAAATGGTGAGAGGAATTGGAATGGCTGAGGGATCCACTGAGGATCAATTGGAGGAAATGGAGATGCCAAGTCTGTAGAGGACAAGACTGAAGGAGCACATGATAGTTCTTTTCAAGACCTGGAACAGAAGGGAGATTCAACTCATTCTACTTGACCACAAAGAGTAGAACTAGAAACAAGGAGCAGAAGTTTCCAAGAGGCAGATTTAGTCATAAAGTGAGGGAAAACTTCCTAACAATGAAAGACATCTCAAAATGGAATGTGTATGGCAAGTGGTGATGGAGGAGAGGGTGTTCTTCATTATGGGATGCCTACTTGTTTGAGATGTTGAAAGAGGAAGTCCTCTTCAGCTATATGTAATGTTAGATGGACTCTGCCATTCTTCCAGGTTCACTGAATCTCAGAATTGGAAGGAACTTCCAAGGTCATCTAGTAAAACTGTTACTTGAACCAGTTTCCCCAACAAGAAGTAGGTCAATCATCCTTCCAATCAACTTTCTTTACCACATACCCAACAAGAGGTGGGCCAACCATCTTTTTTTTTTCTCTTTTTGGAGGGCAATTGGGGTTAAGTGACTTGCCCAAGGTCACATGGCTAGTTTTTGTGTTAAGTGTCTGAGGCTGGATTTGAACTCAAGTCCTTCTGACTCCAGGGCTGGTGCTCTATTCACTGCGCCACCTAGCTGCCCCACCAACCATCTTTTCAATCAATTCTCTTTACCATCAATAAATTCAGTCTTCTCTACTACATATCCAGCAAGTAGTGGGCCAACCATTCTTTCAATCAATACTCTGTATTACATATCCAACAAGTGTTAGGTCAACCATCCTTTCAATTAATCAGTAAGCATTTATTTAGCACTTACTATATGCCAAGCACTAGGCTAAGAATTGGAGATACAAGAAAAAAATAAAAATAGTCCCTGCCTTTAAAAAGTGAACATTTTAATGAGTGAGGCAACATATATGTAAATAGACACATACAAGATGCATACAGAGTAGATGGAAGGCAACCTTTAGAAAGGAAGGCACTACTGGGAAAAAAACAACTAAGAGGTGACCCTTGAGTCAAGTCTTAATGGAAGCCAGGATTTCTAAGAAATGGAAGTGATATGGGAGAGCATTGTAGTCATCAGGGAAATCAAGTACTAAGGTATGCAGATGGGAGATGAAGGATCTTGTGTGAGGAACAATAGATAGGATGGCTACACCATAGAAAAATAGGAAACAACCCTAAATGCCACCGAAGGAATTTGTATTAGAGTAATAGGGAGACATGGGAGCTTATTGAGCAGGGGCAGGGGCAGAAGTGGGGGAGCAGGGGCATGGTATTCAGTGAGAGGGAATCCATTTCCTCCAGAGGCAGCCCATTCTACTGCTGGGCTAATAGTTAGGAAGTTTTTCCTTCCATCAAAATTAAATGTGCCTCTTTCCAACTTCCATCCATTGTTTTCAGCTCTGCCCTTGAAGTCCCAGCAGAACAAGTCTAATGAATCCCTCTTTCACATGACAATCCTTTAATTACTCTAAAACAGCTAGCACAGGAGGAAGCATGTCACAGCAAAATGATTTCTTCTAGACCTGGACTTCATTTCTGATTCTTGCATTTACTATCAGTGACCTTTATAAAAAGACAGAGTTTGACTGGAAATCTCCAAGGAACATAAAGCTCTGTGATCTTATGTGCTCCCCACCTTTCTTCCAGCAAGCTAAGCATTCCTGGTTCTCTTTTTTTCTTTGCTTTTTTTTTGGAGGGCAATTGGGGTTAAGTGACTTGCCCAAGGTCACACGGCTAGTTTTGTGTTAAGTGTCTGAGGCCGGATTTGAACTCAGGTACTCCTGACTCCAGGGCCAGTGCTCTATTCACTGTGCCACCTAGCTGCCCCAGCATTCCTGGTTCTTTCAGTATCAACCACACTGTTGTCTGATACTGAGACATCCAGTCTCCCCGCCTCCCCCCTTACAACTGTGCTTTAGTTTTGTAAAACTGAGGGGTTTTGGTTAGAAAGCCTCTATGATCCCCTCCAGTGCCAATATTCTATGTTCTAATATGACATACTATGATCTTATGTTAGTTACAGGACACTTATAACTTGTCCTTTCTTTCTCTATTCCAGGTTGGTATCATAATCCAATTCCTTCCTGGGGAATACACAGAGTTTCCATATATTTTCTTCTTGGAAGTTTTATTTATAGATCTGTGGGTTGCTGGGCAAATTTCCCTTTTCACTCAGGACCTAGCCTGGTACCAGGAGCCTAGTGGGCACTCCATAAAAGCTCTTAGTTGGCTGGGAGAATGTGGACGTATGTATAATGTCAGCCTGCAGGCCCTGAGGCTATTTGGCATTCTAAGTGGGTTTTTCCAAATAGAAATGTTAAGACTGATCATGGTTTCAGAATCAGTCTCCTAGTGCTGGAAAGACCTTCATGGTCATCCAGTCCAGCCCTTTCATTTCACACATGAAGAGATGGAAGCAGGGAGGGGACATGCCTTGCCCAAAGTTAGACACGTAGTTAGTGACATTACCAGAGCTAGAACACGTTTTCTGACTTTGAATCCTGAGCTCTTCCATGGCTTGCTCCAACTATGTGAATGAGCCCAGGCCACTTACACACTGCTTGTGCAAAGGACCCTGAGTTAGGCTCAGAAGTCTTAGGTTCAAATTCTGATTAGGACAATTACTTACTCACTAGAGGCGGGACCCTGAGCAAGTTCTCTATTGTTTAGAGAGGTCTTGGCTTTTTCCTCTCTAAAATGAGGTCATGGGGACGAAAGAATAACAGAGGTCCCTTCCAGTTTGAAATTTCATATATATATATATATATGTATATATATATATGTAATATGTGTACATGTGTGTGTAAAAAATTATATGTATAGACATGTGTAAAATATATGTGTATGTGTGTCTAATTTACATACATATACAAATATTATATTCTATATATACATATAGCGGGAGATCCATATGGGATATATATCCCATATTTTCTGGATAGAAAATTGGGACACATAAGCATGAGCAAGTTCAAAGCCTTCAACAATGTTCATTTTCTTTTCCTGTAGTCAGGCCTTTTCTAGTCAGAAAGTCTGGGACACGAGAGCTTCACAGTTACACAGACATCAGAGGTTGGATTAATTTTTCTTTCTGTACTCTTATCTTTTCTGTTGGTTTATCTTCTTGGGGCCAGGATTTTTCTCTTGAGCATTTGGCCATTAGTTTATCTTCCTCCCTCTTTGGCTCCTCACCCTTTCACTGCTGTATAGATTCCAGAGATTGGGCTATTTTGGGGGGGGTGCCCAGAATTCTCATGCTGGGGGTAATGGAGGTCCATCTTACCTCTGGGACGGATGAGAAAACGAGACCCTTCTAGGTATTCAGTTACCTTTTATTCAGGCCTGACATTCTATAGTTGTGAGGGGTGTGTGTGTGTGTGTGTGTGTGTGTGTGTGTGTGTGTGAGTGTGTGTGTGTAGAGTAGAGAATGAGAGAGAGGGAGACTGAGACAGACTTATAGAGATTAGGAAAGACAGAGACAGAAAGGGACAGATTTAGAGGGACATAGATGGGGAGGCAGAAGCAGAGGCAGAGAAAGATGGTAAGAGATAGCTGAAATGTTGATGCCTTATTTTACCTCCTCCCTCCAGATTGAGTGAAAGCTTTAACCCCCAATCTCCCTCCAAGGGTCCATGGGACTGCAGGGCAGAAATAAATATCAGGAAGCTGGAAAAATAACAGACAGCATCTGAAATGCTTGTTCCTGAGCCTCAGGCCTGTACAGCACCCAAGCCCTGAGATAGGAAAGTCACTATTTGCCACGGCTTTGTACATGGGCTGCCGGGGCAGGAAACTGGGCCCATGACCCTGCAGAAGAGGTAAACAGCTCCCCCTCATCTCTGTTATTTTGAATAAACATCTCTTGAGGCAGGAAAGAACCTGGTAACAATAATAGCACTAGTGATGGTAGATAATACAGCAACATCCATCTCATTTCATCTTTTTTTCAGCAGAGAATAAAGAATTTTATTAAACTCTATCCCAGGGTTCCCCAAAAGTGGGTTAGGCTCAGACAATCAGCTTCTGGTTTCATTCTTTGTACTCCCATCCCTAGGCCCTAGAGTCCAGGGGTGGGGAACCTGCAACCTCGAGGCCACCTGTAGCCTTCTAGGTCCCTTTTGACTGAGTCCAAGTTTTACAGAACAAATCCTTTTATGAAGGGGATTTGTTCTGTGAAGTTTGGATTCAGTCAAAGGGCCACACTTGAGGACCTAGAGGGCTACGTGTGCCCTTGAGGCTGCAGGTTCCCCATCCCTGCTGGCCTACACTGTGTGTGTAGTAGGTACTTCATAAATACTTGTTGATTGGTTTCAGAAACTAAGTGACTGAAGGGATTTTAGAGATGTCTGGTCTAATGCCTCCATTTTGCAGATGAGGAAACTGAGGACCAGAGAAAGGAAGGCCTATGCGAAGTCCTACAAAAAGTTAGGGGCAGAACCAGGGTGGACAAGAATTTTCTGCCCCACTCTCAGTGGGGACCATTCAGAGCCTTACCCTGTCAATTTCCAAATTTTGTTTAGTTGGGTAACTCAGCTTGTCCTCTCCCTCTCCCTCTCCCTCTCCCTCTCCCTCTCCTTCTCCTTCTCCT
>NW_027185761.1:18713221-18788912 GCF_028583685.1 Petaurus breviceps papuanus
CTTTCTTTCTTTCTTTCTTTCTTTCTTTCTTTCTTTCTTTCTTTCTTTCTTTCTTTCTTTCTTTCTTTCTTTCTTTCTTTCTTTCTTTCTTTCTTTCTTTCTTTCTTTCTTTCTTTCTTTCTTTCTTTCTTTCTCTGTCTCCCTCTTTAAACCCAGTTTACTCTGAAGCTCATACATTAGACCACAATAACTCTCTGCCCAAGTTCCACTTACTGGCTATATTTTAGACCCTTCTGGCTTACAGTTAATGTCCATGGTAACTGTTTCTCTTTGGAAAAGCAAGCCTGAGGGTCTTTCCCTCCCAGCTTTATTTTTTTTTCTTTTTTCTAATTAAAGGGGCCATCCCTTGACTTCCTTCTTAAAGAGGCCCATTCACTGAATGGGCATTACCTCACTCTAAGTGAGTATGTGAAAAAGCCTTAGCCTAAAAGGGCCAAGGTCTTCCATTGCATCCTGGGTCATCTCCAGTCATCCTGAAGAATATCTGGTCCCTGGACTCAGATGGCTCTGGAGGAGAAAGTGAGGCTGGTGACCTTGCAGAGCCCTGCCTCACTTAAGTCCAAGTCAACTGCAAGTCATATCATCATCTCCCTGATGCCTCGGGCCTCTTCAAGAACAAAGGACAAACACAACCTGCTTAGTCATCCATCGTTGTTTAATTCATCTAATAGTAAACAGCCTGCTTAGAATCCCAGCAGTGTTTCCCCTGTTCTGGGGTGGAATGAAATTTTAGCTCTAAGTGGCCTCTATGGCAACATTCTTTGAGGTTTCTATAAATAAGTGTCCCTGGTCAGGCCCCAAGAGAGAGCTTCCTTATACTGAATTCTACCTTCTAGTGGCCATTTTTATAGTAAGGTTAGAGTGTGTTACATTAGATTTGGAGGCAAGAGGTCCCACGGTGCATTCATTGACCCTGGTCAGTGGGCTCTTGCCTTCTGTCTGGCTCATCCTTCCTGGGCTATATTCCAGTGACAGAGATTACAATGCTAAAAGGGGAGAGGCCATAGCCAACGAGAACCCTCCATATCCAAAGCCAACATGTAACCCATAAATACAAGCCTCTACTCTGCATCAGCAATTGGTCTTTTCCTGTCTTAGGTGAAGGAATTTAGAAATAGGTATGACCTTGTGAGGTTTGGAAAGCCAAGAGAGCATGCCCCAGAATCCTGGAGCTGGAGACCATGCCAGGATTTGCTACAAGACAGATGGTGAACCTAGCCTAGCAGCAGCAGAGATAAAAACTTCTCTATCACCATCAAAGCTACATTCAGAAATGAACTTGGTGTGGGATAATTCTATAAGAAATTGCACTCAGTTGGAGCCCACTCTGTCCAGCAACAGAGGTGGTATTGGGGAATGCATCCCCCCACCAGTTTTGAGTGGAAATGTTTACATTTATGTCCTCACTATACCTTTACAGTGAATATCTCTTTCTAAAAGCTAATCAATGTTAACTGGTTAAATAAAATTAGGCCACTAGATACTGGTAGTTAACAGAGGGTGTTGGGAATAAACGTTATTAGGTGAGGGCTTTAGAAAAGAGACATCCTGTCCCCTGTGGGAGAACAACTAGGTGGTGTAGTGGATAGAATGTTGGGCCTAGAGTCAGGAAGACTCATCTTCCTGAGTTCAAATCTGTCCTCAGACACTTACTAGCTGTGTGACCCTGGGCAAGTCACTTCACCCTGTTTGCCTCAGTTTCCTCATCTGTAAATTGAGCTGGAGAAGAAATGGCAAACCACTCTAGTGTCTTTGCCAAGAAAACCCCATAAAGAATTGGACAGGACTGAACAACAACAAAACCCCTAAGGGAGACTCCTAGAACCCTGAGGGAGGGAGATGGAGCTGGTTTTGACCTGGGAGAGTGGTCCAGAGTAATTGATATCCTATCTCTAAAATCTTAGACAAGTCATTTGGTTTCCCTTGGCCTTAGTCACCCTCTGTAGAATAAGGAGGATGGAGATGTTCTTTGAGGTCTTTCCCTTGGGAGGGGATAGACTAGTGAGGAACAGGGTCTGGTCAAGAAGGGATTCCCCTCCATAGAGTAAGGAGTGGAGCACGGAAGGCATGGCTCTTGAAGCCCATATTCCCCTCCTTTTCACCCCAATTCTGCCACTAATCCTATATTTGACTTTCAGGGATTCATAGCCCTCTTCTGGACTTCAGTTTCCTCATATGTAAAATTAAGAATTTGATTCCAGCACTGGCAGTCTGTGTTTGAAGGACCCCCTCTCCCAAGTCAACCATTCTATGTTCCAAGGCCTCCCCCAGTTCTAGGGTCCTATGTTCTGAGGCCCCTTCTTGTTTGGACTTTCTATGCTCTCAGGTTCATTCCAGCTCTGACAGCAGATCATTCTTTGAAGTATTTTGCACTCATTAGATGCTTTTGAATAATGTAGAGACTCCTGAGATGGAGAAAACCTTGAGCTTTTCTTAGAGTGCATTAGCTGATGGCTGAGGGTGCAGCCCTATGGAACAGGACCTGGGTTGCCGCTGAGGGAGCTCCCAGAATGGGATGAGGGTCACTAAAGAGCCCGTGGAAAGGCACCAAAGCCATCCTTCAATGGCTTCCCACCCTGGGCCTGCTCTCTTTGGCTATCTCTGTCCTGGTGACTACTGTATTACTCAATGCTAATTAGTTTTTATAGTTTAAAGAAGTTGGATGTGGTTTATAGCAAAGCCAGTGTGTGCTAAGTGAGGTCACATATGGTTGACCCTGAAGCTGCCCTGAAGAAGCTTATGGAGATCAGGAAATCTGTATTAAGAGATGAAGACCACAAACAGAGAAAATGAAAACAAGATGCCTTACTATTCTCAGGGAGCAGAGCAAAATACAGAATCCAGGGTCCTAGGATACCAGAGCCGGAAGGGACCTTAGAGCCAAGACTGTTAGAACTGGAAAAGACTTTAGAAGCTAGAATGTTAGCACTTAAAGGGACCTTAGAACCTAGAACAGGGATGGGGAACCTGAGGCCTCAAGGTCACCTGTGGCCCTCTAGGTCCTCAAGTGTGGCCCTTTGAATCTAGATGGCCACATGTGACTTCAAGGCTCCCTACCCCTGAACTAGAATGTTAGGATTTAAAAGAACCTTAGGACCTAGAATGTTAAGATTTGAAGGGACCTTAGAACCTTGAATGCTAGGATTCGAAGGGACCTTAGAACCTAGAATGCTAGGGCTGAGAGAGATTAGAATATAGAATGTGAGAGTTGGAAGGAGACTTTAAACATAGAATGTTGGTGCTGTAAGAGACCTTAGGAACCTAGAATGTCAGAGCTAGAAGGACCTTTAATGGTTATACGATCTAATTTCTCAATTTATAGATTTGGGAAGTGTGGCCCAGAAGAATTCATCGACCTGCCCAAGGCCACATGCTGAATTTATAGCAGGGCTAGGACCAGAGCCTAGGTCTTTTTGGCTCCCCATTGAGGGCTCTTTACCCTACAAAGGCAGAAGATTTATTTGTTTATAAAGGCAAGTGGTGTGTGTTGGATAGGGCTGTAATTAGGCCATTGGGATCCTTACTGCAGTCATGCTTCTGAAAGGCACTCAACAATTTTTGTCATTGCTCCCGTTTCCAATGTTCAGGCCCTTAGCAGGGGAGAACAAGGATGCGGGCAAGGGATATGGACCAATGGGGACTCAGACCCCTTTGGCCTTAGTTTCCTCCTTTGTAAAATGAGGGGGTTGAACTATATGACCTCTGAGATCACTTTCAGCTAGAAATCTGTGAAATTATAGACAGTATTTGGGGATCACAGGATTTAGAGGAACATTAAAGTTCATCTAACATAGAGATTCTCAAAATGTGGTGTAGCTCAGAGACCCCTGAAGGTCCCAAGACTCTTTAAGGGGGGGAAGTCAGTGAAGTCAAAGCTGTTTTCATAATGATGTGTTTTAATTTTTGATATGGTAAATATTATAAACATAATATCATAAACAAAAGGGGAGAGAAAGGGAGGGGGTCTTCAGTAATTTTTAAGAACATAAAGAGGTCCTGAGACCAAAAAGTTTGAGAACTGCTGATCTAGTTCATCCCCTCTTACTGTACTGAAAAGGAAACTGAGGCTCAGAGAGGTGGTCACACTGATCAACACTATGCAACAAGACATTCTTTAAATCCCATGTCACAATGCTGTGAAATGGTCCTTGTCCCCAAGGAGCTTACATTCTCCTGAGGGATACAGTACCGTATCCTTACAATACAATATTGTATCCTTATGATAGGTAAACAAAAAGAAATACAACGTAATTTTGTGAGGAAGACACTAGCAACTGGAGATTCAGCAAAGTGATGTGGGAAGTGATGATGGAGTTGAGCTTGGAAGGAAATGAAGGATTCTAAGGAGGTAAAGCAGAGGAGAGCATACAGTCCTAATACGAGAGAGGGAGGAAAGGAATAGACATTTATAAAATACCTACTGTGTGCCCGGCACTGGGCTGAATGCTTTTACAAATACTATCTCATTGGATCTTCACAACAACCCTGAGTCGTAGGTGTTATTATTATCTCAATTTTATAAGTGAGGAAACTGAGTCAAACAGAGGTTAAGTGATTTGCCCAGGTTCACAAGGTAATAATTGTCTGCAGTTGAATTTGAACTCAGGTCTTTCTGATTTCAAGCCCAGTGCTTTATTCACTGAACTATCAGCTGCCTCAGTGTCTTAGAGATTGGAGATGAAATGCCATGTGGGAGTTAAAAATAAGGTCTGTCTGGCTATAGGAGTAGAGTACTTGAAAAGGAGTAATGTATGCTAAACCTAAGAAATTAAAAGAAGGGATCAGGCAAACTGGGTTCAAATCTGAACTTTGCCACTTCCTACCTGTATGACTCTGGGCAAGTCACTTAATTTGTTTTGGGGGGGGACCTCATTTTCCTCATCTGTAAAATGAGGGGATTGAACCTGTAAGGTCCTTTACTGCTGTAAATCCTCCCCCATCTCTCTCTCTCTCTCTCTCTCTCTCTCTCTCTCTCTCTCTGTCTTTCTCTCTGTCTCTTTCTCTGTCTCTCTCTCTCTTCCCCTCTTCTATCTTTCCCTCCCCTTCTCTCTCTCCCCTCTCCTCTCTGCTGTCCCCCATCGCTCTCTCTCCCATCTTTCACTCCCCTTCTCTCTCCCCCTCCTGTGCCCCTCTCTAAAATTTGAAGTCTATGTTGCCCTTTTCTGGGTCCTCATTGGTCTGTGTGTATGCATGCGTGTGTATGTGTATGTGCACATGTGTGTGTCAGGGTGTGTGTATGTTTTGGCAAGAGTGCAGTGGCACAAATAATAATAGTAACACAAATAATAATCAGAATGATGTTAACGACAGCAACAACAGGCAGTAAATACAAGACCTAGAAAGGCGCCTCCAGCCGCCTTCAATGAAGAAATCTGATAAGGGTGAAATTCCAAGGGACAAGGAAATTGGACAAAACAAACAGTGGAATCGGTACATTCCAGGCATAACATTCCAGGAAAGAGGGAGGGAGGGAAGGGAGGGGAAACAGAAAGAAAGAAAGTTTGTTATGTTTTTTAAGGGAACGAAAAAAGAAAGAAAGGCGTTTTGTAACCTAAGGACCAGAGTGTTTCTCTCAAACCACGGCTCGTCCTTGTTCCAGGCCCAGGCTGGGCCAAAAATGTTGAGGTAACCATGTTAAGCTATTTGAAAACAAACCTTCCTGTTTCAGGCCCTAGTGCGGTGGGGGCTTGAGCCTGTGTGCTCAGGCCCCAGGATGACGATTCCTTATTTACGCTGCCTAGAGACTGGAGGGAGCTGGGCATGGAGGGGCCCAGGCTGGAACACTCTGAACCCTCCCGAGATCTCCTCAAAGGCTGCCTTCAGGACCTGGGGAAAGAGGGGCCACTTTGTGGCCAGGCTGAGCTGGGGAGGGGGAGGGGCAGGCGCCTGGGGGCAGCGTACAGGCTGTTCTGGGACCTTTCAGACTGCAATGTGGCCAAGATTCCCTCTCAGGGCTTCCTTTTCTCCCCATCACCCAGGTTTAGTATCTCAAAGGCAGCCTCGATTCCTTCACTTCCCACATTTTCTCACATTTAGTCACTCATCAAACAATTCTTCTTGGGTAACATCTCTCTTAAATGCCCTCTTCTTTCCTTTCTCATTGACTCTCTTCCATATAGCTCAGGCCCTCTTCACCTCTCACCGGTCCTACCTAAATTGCCTCCTGACTAGTCTTCTTGCTTCTAGTCTCTCCCCACTCCAATCTGATCTCCATGTTCATCTTTCTTTGATGGTATCCCTCAAGAATCTTCAATGACTCCCTGCTACCTACAGATGAAATCCAAACCTCACTGCCTGTCATTCACAACCCCCAGTGCTCTGGTCTCAATTTCTCTCAAAGTTTTCTTCTCTTTTTCTACTATACAAACACAAACCCAGTTTCCTGACTGCTTCACTGCCTCCAATGTCTTGGTTCAAGCTTTCTCTCTGCCTAATATATCTCATTCTCTCTTTTCTATTTATCTAACTCCTAGGCTCTTTCTTTAAAGTAACAGCAGCAGTCTAGATCTGACTTACTTAGGTTTGACAAGTTTACTGAAGGATGACCAGTTTTTCCAACCACAGCAGCTCTAGATGATCAGCTACTGAGTCAGTGGTGCCCAAAGTATATGACTGTGCGTGTGTGTGATGCTCACATACAAGGGGAGAGGGGACATTACCCCAGGGAGACCTGTGTCCTGACCCCCAAGGTTGTGTGATCAGCCAACTGGAGGGTAGGACAACAGGTCACATCCCCTACTCACCATGGTTCATCTCTAGCACAACAGTCCCTAACCTTATCCCCTAATGTCACTTTCATTCCTGCCTTCTCCCTCTGCTGTGAAAGCTCAGCCTTCTTCCCTCACTTATGAGCCAAGTGTCTGCCCCTTAGGAAAGCCATAACCTAAAATGACTGCTACTCACTGTAGCTATGCAGAATTGGCCCCAAGGAGCTTACACTCTACTGGGGGGGACCATATATATATACATATATATATATGTTGTATATATATATATATATATGTGTGTGTGTATGTGTGTGTGTATCCACACATACACAATAGCCCCTCCTCTCATCACCTTGTGGCTTTTGATTTCAGGTTGGACAGACTGCGTTGGAAAAGATGAGCAGGCAAGGTTGTACCCTGGATTGGAGATCTTATTACATTATTTTCCCCTTCAATTTTCTTTATTATGTTCTCTTTCCCTCAAAGACTCGCCCCAAATTTCATCCTCAGAATAACTTTGTGAGGTTGTCAGGGCAATAATTATTTTCCTCCATTTTATGGACAAGGAAACTGAGGCTTAGAAAGTAAGAATGCCTTACCCTACCTAGGTCATGTCATAAGTTAAAGATAGTGCTGGTATTTTATTGTTGTTGTTCAGTCATGTCTTACTCTTCATGGCCCTGTTTTGGGTTTTCTTGGCAAAGATACTGAGAGGTTTTCCATTTCCTTCTCCAGCTCATTTGACAGATGAGGAAACTGAAGCAAACAGGGTAGAGTGACTTACCCAGGATCACACAGCTAGTAAGTGTCTGAGGCCAGATTTGAACTCAGAAAGTTTAATCTTTCTGAATCCAGGCACAGTACTCTATCCACTGAACCACTTAGCTGCCCACTGGGTATTTTTAACACCATTTAGATGTAGAGTTTCCTAAAGTGTATGGCATAATTTCCTGCCTTATTAGCTAGAGGATGCTATATATAATTGACTATATTCTTGATCCCTCTGGGCCATGAAGATGAAAATCAATGAGGGTATTGTGCTCGAATCCAGTGATGCTCCCAAGAGTGTTGAGGTAGGTGGTCACTTTTGGCTTCCACCTGCCCAGAGCATCTCTGCTCTAACCTCTTCACATGCTGCTTCTAAACTCCTGTGGTCTGGAACACCAACCAGGTAATTAAGTTTATTTAAAATGGTTTGTAAATTTAGAGAAACTAGCTTCTGGGTGAGATCATTGATTCAGTGCTAGGAAGGGTCCATGGGTCCACCAAAGGCTGTTGGTGTCATAGACCCTTTGGGCAGCTTTCTGGGGAAGCCTGTGGGAACTCCTTCTCAGAGTTATGTTTTCAAATACATAAAATAAAATACATAGGAATACAAAATAAAAATAAAATGCAAAGGAAACCAATTATATTGAAATGCAGTTAAAATATTTTTTAAAGAACAAATTCATGGCCCCCAGGTAGAGAGCCCTTAATGCGTTCCAACTTTCTCATTTTACTCATGAGTAAGCTGATGCCTAACATGGAGAAGTAACTTTCCCAAAATCTTAGAGGAAGTAAAGGGCAAAGCTAGGTGGTGCCATAGTGGATAGTGGGCCAGGCCTGGAGTCAGGAAGACCCCTTTAACTGAGTTCAAATCTGGCCTCAGACACTTACTAGCTGTGTGACCCTGGACAAGTCATTTCACCCTATTTGCCTCAGTTTCCGCATCTGTAAAATGATGGAGGAGGAAATGGCAAACCACTTCAGGATCTTTGTCAAGAAAATCCCAGATGGAGTCATAAAGAGTTGGACATGACCACACAAGAAAAAGATTTGAACCCAATTCCTTTGGCACCAAATCTTGTGTTCTCTCCCCTCTACTCCTGCTACCTATAGGAATTGCCCTGTGGGTAAAGAACAGGAATATTAGTGCAGTATGATGGGATGAAAAGAGGCTTTGGGAATAGAAGATCTGGGTTCGAGTCTGACTCTGACCCATTTACTACATAAATTTAGGAAATTCACTCAATTTTTTGGTGCCTTAGTTGTTTCTCATGCCAAATGACCCATGATATCTTTACTGCCAGCCTTGCTGGGTGGTTGTGAGAACTGAGCTTTGTAAGCTATAAAAAAGCACAGATGTCAGCCATTATAATGACCATTGCTGTATGGTTGAGATTCTTGGCTCTCTTGGGCAATATGAACATCATCTAGGCTAAAAGCGAGAGCACATATTAATGTCCTGCCCAGATTCCTTCCAGCCCCGGGAGGGGATGTTTGCAGCAATGAAACGGCAAAGAATAGCCCCAAGAAACTAAATACAGCCTCAGTCCCCAGTGGAGGCTCCCGATTTAGTAGGCTGTGGCTGGCTGGTTTTAGTGGGTGACGGGGCCTGATTTAATCATATGGAGAGTGATGGAGAGAAGGGGCTGGGCAGGCTGCCACTCACAGTAGTCCAGGGCTGCTCACTGGCCACAGTCACACACACACACACACCCCTGAGACCCAGAACAGCATCGGCCCTGGCAGAGGAGGATTTCCTGGAGCTGAAGATCCAGTGGAACACTCACTACTGCAGCTTAGTCAGGCCCATCACCCTGTCACCTGTGGGGAAGGGCTGGGTCTTCAGCACCTCAGTTCCCCTATTTCTGCCTCTCTGTCTCAGTTCTCTATTCAGGCCTGGAAGGGTGAGGCATATACCAGTGCAGTCAGGAAAGAGCTGGGTTTGGATGTGAGTTCAAATCTTGGTAGATTGATTATCCATGTGTCAATTCACCTAAATTCTCTAGGCATCAATCTCTTCCTCTGTAAAATGAGGAGGGTGGACGAGGTAGCCTATTGTAAGATCCCTGCTAGATTTAGGTATAAGAAGGGAAGAGAACACGCATTTATTAAGAGCCTACCATGTGGCAGGCACAGTACTAAGTGTTTTACAGTCATTTTATCTCATTTAATCCTCACAGCATACTTAGGAGGAGGCAGGTGCTATTATTATCCCCACTTTACAGTTGAGGAAACTGAGGCAGACAGTGGTTCAGTGACTTTTCCAGGATGACACAGCTAGTAAATGTCTAAGGCTGAATTTGAACTCAGGTCTCCCTGACTCCGGGTCTAGCACTCTACCCGCCGCTCCACCTGATCATGCTCATGCCCTTCTAATGGAGGCTAACACTCAATGGACCAGAAATACTTTTCCTATAAGCTAATATATTCATTCAAACTGTGACCAAAGCTGAGAAATCTCAGAATATCAGAGGGAATTATAGCAATCAATTAATGAACAAACATTTAATGAGCCTGCCAGGTGCTATAGATAAAGACAAAAGGAAACAGTCCCTGTCCTCATGAAGCTTATATGCTATTGGACCTTAGAGCGAGGCCTCTAAAGGCCTTCTCTGGACTTGGTCTAGACTCCAGTCTCCACAAAACTAGAGTATTCGTCCCCTTCATTTCTAGCCTAGACCTTGATTTAGAAAGGCCAAAGTCACCCATTGCATCCCAGGCCATCTCTAGTCATCTTGACTTTTGACCTGCCAGTGGACTCCAATGATTCTGGGGAAGACAGTGAGGTGGACGACTTTGGGCAACTCTGCTTCACCTAAATACAATTCATGGGCAAGTCAAAATATCCCCCTCACGATGTCATTGGACATCTTTGAGAGGGAGAGACAACCAACAGGGACTCACACCATGTCTGGGTCTTTCTGAATGTGTTTGCTTCTGAGATTCAGTGTACTGTATTCCAAAGAATTCCTGGCTTAAAAGCAGAAAATTCAAATCCAAGCGCTGACTCCAGACATCTAGCAGAACCAGACCATGGTGCAGATCTCTTTTCAGGGAGCCTCAGTGTCCTAATGTTTCAAATGGGAATACTGCTATGTAATCTTCCTTACAGGGAAGTTTAATATGGTTATGAATGAGTTACTGGTCTGGCCCCTTCATTCCAGAGATGAGAAAATTGAAGCCTATTCAGCGAAGTAGCTCATCTAAAAAGGGTAGAAGTTGGGCTAAAACCCAGGGCTCCCTCTTCCCAGGCTCGATGAGGACCTCTGTGTGTTCCTTGTCAGAAGTGTTGGCATTTTAGGAGGTTTGCAGCAAGAGGGCAAGGTTTAACCCAAAGGAATGCAGAGCTAATGGGCAAATTCCAGACATCAATGAGGAAGATGTCATTTTCTTAGAGTGGAAGAGTGGTGTGAAGGAGGAGCTTCTCAGCACCCCTCAGTCCTACTATTTGGTGGTAGCTAAAATAGTAAAAAAAATAAAAAAAACTAGGTCTAGCATATGTCAACCAGAGCAGATAGGTGGCATAGTGGATAGAGCACAGGACTGGAGTCAGGGAGACCTGAGTTCAAATCCCTATTTAGACACTTATTAGCTGTATGACCCTGGGCAAGTCACTTCACCCTATTTGGCTCAGTTTCCTCATCTGTAAAATGAGCTTGAGAAAGAAATGGCAAACCACTCCAGTATCTTTGCCAAGAGGACCCCAAATGGCCTCACTGAAAGTCGGACATGATTGAAAACTACAGGTATTAGCCAAAGATGATAAAAAGACATAGATGAAGCAGTCCCTGCCCTCAAGGAGCTTATCTTCTAATAGGGAAGAAAAGATGTATATAAATCAACACAAGGTTATGCAATGTGTTTGCAACAGGTAAATCCTGGTTGTTGGTTGATTATGACTGATTACCTTCTATGGTCCCCAGAGTTCACAGCCCTCTATCCCTTGTGAACTTGGAATCAGAACTTTTTCTTTTGTTATTATTGTTGTCATTTCAATCATGTCCGACTCTTCATGACCCCATTTTCATAATTTTCTTGGTAAAGATACTGGAGTGGTTTGTCATTTCCTTCTCCATCCCATTTTACAGACGAGGAAAAGAAGGCAAACAGGGTTAAGTGACTTGCCCAGGGTCACATTGCTAATAAGTATGTGAGGCTGGATTTAAACTCAGGAAGATGAATCTTCCTGACTCCAGGCCTGGTGCTCTGTGCATTATGGCACCACCTAGCCATCCTGGGGAATACAAGAGCTGTCTTTAACTATTTAAAGTTCTTTGATATGTTATATGTGTGTGTGTGTGTGTGTGTGTGTGTGTGCCATGTGGGAAAGGGATGAGATTTAGTGAGCTTGGCCACAGAAAGCCAAACTGAGACTGATTGGTGGCAGGTTCTTAAAGCTATCCCACAGTGTCCTGGGCTGTCTACACATGGCCCTGGTGCAAAAGTCCCTGGAGGTATTTAAACAAAGGCTAGATGGTCCCTTGTTAGTGATGTGGCTGGGAGATTCCTGCTCAGGGACAGCTAGGAGCAAACAGTCTCTGAGGTCCCTTCCCAACTCCAGCTTTTGTGATGCTCTGTCTCTTGTCTTTCCATCCCGGCGGTGAGCTTCCCAATGGAAAGAACTATGTTCTCTCCTTTCCTGCCACAGTAGCCAGGTATAGGGCCAGACCCACAAAGGTCAGAAAACAAAATTTGTTCCAAACTTTCCAGGCTAAAAGATGACTTGGCTAATGAACTTAAAGGTAACCCACTTTCCCTCACTATCTCCTTTATTAAACAAGCATGCATAATTATAACAATATTATTATGTTTTAATTATATAATTTAATATCATATGCATAATTTAATACAATAATTTAATGTTACATAATAATATTTATTTATGTAGCGCTTTAAGGTTTGCAAAGCACTTTACATATATTAACTGATTTGATTCTCACAACAACCTGGCAGGTAGGTGCTAATATTCACTTCCTTTTACCGATGAGAAACTGAGTCAGAAGGAAGTTAAGGGACTTGCCCACGGTCACACTGCCAGCAAGTGTCTGGGGCAGGATTCGAACTCCAGTTTTCCTCTCTCCAAGTCCTGTGTTCTGTCCACTTCTGATCATTGAGCTGACCCTGTGATAGATAGAAAGATAAGATAATCATTTATCTAGTCATTCATTCATCATGCATTTAGCTGATGTCTTCTACATGCCAGGCATTGTGCTAGGCACTGAAGACGCAAAAAGCAAAAAAAATAAACAATCCCTGCCCTAAATTACCTTACACACAGGGAGTTGGGTCAGAGAGCAGCACGCGCACATATGCAACTTAAAAGGAATTTTTATTTCCAACACACATATAAATACATACAAATTATATACAAAATAAGTATGAACACAGTCTAGGGGATAAGGAAGTGTACTGGAAACCTGGAGAATCAGGAAAGGCTCCGTGAAGGAGGTGTCCTTTGAGCTGAACCTTGAAGGCAGCTAGAAATTCTAAAGCAAAAGAGAGGAGGGGAGAACATCCCAGGTATGAGGAACAGCCTGGGCAAAGGCCCAGAGACTGGAGACAGAATGCCAGGTATGAAGAACAGAAAACAGGCCAGTGGGGCTAGAATACAAGTAGCTTTGCATAAGCACAAATCATTATGAAACAAGAAAGAATGGGGTATAGGTCACAGGAGAGGTACAAAGAGATATTCCATCTCCAGACTCATTATCTCTGGCCTTCCCCCATTCCTGGGACGTCCTCACTCCTCATCTCTGCTTATTGGTTTCCCTGCCTTTCATTAAGTCCCAACTAAAATCCTACCCTCTACAGGAAAATTTCCCTAATCCCTCTTAATTCTAGTGCCTTCCCTCTGTTAATTATTTCATCCTACCTTTAACTTGTGTGTGTATTTGTTTCTTGTCTCCCTCATTAGACTGTGAGAACCATCAGGGCAAAGTCTGTCCTTTGTCTCTCTTTTTTTTTATCCCTAGCCTTTAGCATAATTACTGGTGCTTGATAAATGTTAACTGATTGACTAATCAATGTTCACAAGACTGCACCATGCTGACTCTATTTCTTTTTTGGCTAGCGTGGGAGACCAGTTATGGCAGATAGTTGGTACAGCGAATAGAGTGCCAGACCTGGAGTCAGAAAGACTCATCTTCCTGAGATCAAATCTGGCCTCAGACACATACTAGCTTTGTGACTCTGGCCAAGTAGCTCAACCCTGTTTACTTCAGTTTTCTCATCTGTAAAATGAGCCAGAGAAGAAAATAGCAAACCTCTCCAGTATCTTTGCCAAAAAAAAAAACCAACCCTGAAAACAACAAATTAGAACAACTAATCCCCCCCAAAAAATCCCAAATGGGGTCGAGAAGAGTTGGTCATGACTAAAAATGACTGAGCTAGTCTATTGAAAGGGAGGAGTCCAGCGGAAGATAATATTGGAAGAGAAGACTGGGGCATATCATGGTGATTCTTGAACCATTCATTCAAGATCTGGATCACAGCAGTCCATAGCAAATGAATTACTAGTGCTTGTATGCCCTTGACTGTGTGATTGGCAAGGGAAAGAGGGTTGGATTTATAGAAGAAACTTGGGTTCAGATCCTGCCTCTGATAATTACTAGCTATGGGACCATAGGCACTAACTACCATGTCCCTTAATCTCTCTGATTTGTAAACCTTAAACCATCATTAAATATTAGGTCTTTTTTTTAATTGATCACATTGGCTATGTTCAACAAAGTGCTAGGCCTTTCCTGACTATCTCAGTGGCTAATCCCTATACATGATTTTGTATTGACTTTCTATGTGTCTTGTAGATGCTTATACGTGTATGAGATTAGAAGTGCCCTGAAGGTAGATACTCCTTTTTGTCTTTGTGTCTTGAGTATCTGGTACATAAAAGTATGGAGTCGGGACAGAACCTAGAATTTCATTGGTAGAGGGAATCTCAGGTGAAGAAATTCCCTCTACCAATGCACCTTCTCTGAAACATCTAGGGCTTTGTATTCTCACTACTGCTCAGTCACTAAGAGACATCCAGGATGTATCAGACACAGGACTGAAACCCCCATATTTCTTACTTTGAGACCAGCTTTCTATGCTTCATCTCATGTATACACAGAGTAGATGTTTAATAAATGACTGGTTGATGAATTGACTCTAGAAGTACTTTCTTGGATTGTAAATGTTTTATTATGGCTTTAGGATATCAAACAAAACAAGACTGGGTTGAATTGGACTTTTTGGGTAGTGATTAAATTCTATGTCTTATAATTAACCTCTATTAACTAACTGACTTAGCCATGGTCAGGACGAAGGTGAATCCTGCATGAGTAGGCCTTGGGTCTTGAAATCAAGGGCTGGCTTTGACTGTTGACTCCTTTTCTTTTTTTTTTGCTTGCCTTTTTTTTTTTGGAGGGCTGTTGGGGTTAAGTGACTTGCCCAAGGTCACATGGCTAGTTTTTTGTGTTAAGTGTCTGAGGCTGGATTTGAACTCAGGTCCTCCTGACTCCAAAGCCAGTGCTTTATTCACTGCACCACCTAGACACCCCTGTTGACCCCTTTTCTATAGTGAATCAGGAAGGTTCTATTATTCTCCTGTGTTATGCTGGGCCACAGATGAACAGGGTCACTACTAGACCTATGTTTGGAGAAGGAAGAGAGGAAGGAAGTCAGGAATCCCAACAAGGGAAGAATTCTGGAACTTTAGAGTTAGAAAGGGACCTTTGCTTAGATGGTGGAGTCCACTGGCTTCTGACTCTTGCTCCCATGAGTCTTCAGACTGACCTTTCTCATGCTGGCTACTTGGAATTCCACCCTCACTCTTCTGAGTTAGGCCATTATTCCTGGTTAAAATATAAAGTGCCCTTCTGAAGGGTAAAACATTAAGCTTTATCAGTCATTAACACCTCACCATGAATGAGTCTATGAAATCCTTTATTTTCTACGTGAGAGGGTCCATTCTAGTTCAATCCAACAAGTCCACTTTATACCATAAGGTGAGGATACAGAGATAGGTAATTAAACCATACCTGATCTCAGGCAGCTTGCATTCTACTAAGGAAGAAGAGGAAGACACAGCAGGTAAATAGGGTAATTAGGGAGATGAGAAAAAGCTTTCCATAGATGGAGGTACATAAGCAAAGCTTTGAAGGTAACCAGGGATTTTAAGAGGTCATGATGAGGAGGGAATGCATTCTAGGTAGGAGGATGGAGAGAAGGTGAAGGTCAAACTAGGTTAGCTAGCTGGCACAGTGGATGGAACCCTGGACTTGAAGTCAGGAGGGCCTGAGTTCAAATCTGGCTGCAGACCCATACTGGGTAACCCTGCACATATCACTTAACTTCTTTCTACCTCAGTCTTCTCAACTGTAAAATGGGGACAATATAACACCCCCTTCCTAAGGTTGTTGGGTTAATGTTTGTAAAGCGATTTGCAAATGTTAAAGTGCTATATAAATGCGAATGCATTTATAGTAATAAATTGAGAGAGCTACTGTTTGAGGATATTGTTGGGGGAGGGGGCAGGTAGCTGGAGATACCTAGAACACATTTCACTAATGTCCTTTCACCCTTCCATTCAATTTTCCCTTTAGACCATTTAAGCAATTGTTCTCAGGGATATAGTTGAAAGAGTGTCAGATTGTGATTCATAAGGCCCAGTTCAAATTCCATTTTGTCACTTATCTGTTGTAACCTTAGGACCACCTCCTACATCTAAGCTTCCTGTTCCACAGACTCGCCTAATGGGAGAGCTAGAAGGGGCCTTAGAAGTCATCTATTCCAACTTATACCTGTATGGGAATGTCCTCTACAACAGTGGACTCCCCCACCCTCCCAAGGCTCTTCATCCCCTGCTGGAACGGCCCTATTTATTCGGAAAGTTATTTTTTTTTCTTCTCTCACTTCCAGATTTCCTTTTTTCATCACAAACCTTTATTGATAGCTTTCATTTTTCTATCGCCTTCATTTCTGAAGAGATCCTGACCATCTCTCCGAGCACAGAATAAAATAGAAAGAAAAGGTAAAACCAACCTACACATCAACCGTCTGACTCACATCCCAATACTTCAATACCTTGCCCCCATACTGGTGGCTTGCTATTCCTTATATGCCTTGCTCCATTTCTCGTCTCCATTCCTTTGTACTCCTTCCTAACCGCTTTCTCTTAGAATTCCTGGCTTCCTTTAAGATTTAGCTCCAGACGACTTTCTCCAGGAGGTCTTGCTTGTTCTTTTGCCTTTTGTTTAGGAGGGGAAAGGCAGGGCAGTTGGGGTTAAGTGACTTGCCCAAGGTCACACAGCTAGTAAGTGTTAAGTGTCATTTGAACTCAGGTCCTCCTGACTCCAGGGCCGGTGCCCTATTCACTGGGCTGCCTAGCCACCCCTACCTTGCTTGTTCTTCCCAGCTCTCTATTTGTCTTGCATGAACTGATATTTGCCCATGTTGTCTTTTCCACTAGTTTGAAAACTTCTTGGGGTAGAGATTGTTTTTGCTTTTTCTTTTTATCGCCAGGGCTTATCTATCTTATAGTAAAGGCTTAATAAGTGCTTACTGGTTGGTTGGGGTCAATTAGAATAAATCTGATTACCCCTCTGTGGGACATGCCTTCAAATATTTAAAGATACTGCTCATGTCTCTCTTTAGTCCTCTCCAACCTAAAATATTCAGTTGCTTCAACTGATTCTCATATGGCATAATCTCCATTTGCCCTCACTATTATGGTTGCCGCCCTCTGGAGAGAATCATTTGTTAATGTCCACCCAAAAATGCAGAGCCCAGAACTGAGTAAAGTACTCCAGGTGTCCTTTAAAAAAAAAAAAAAACAAAAGAAAACAGGGCAGAGAACAGACTAAAACTCACAACAATATCCATATGAGGGGGTTAGCTAAAATATTACCATCCATTGCTTACACGAGGAAACGAGACTCAGAGTAGTCCAGTGGTTTCCACATGGTCACATAGCAATTTTAGGTTTTGAACCTTGGCTCCTGGCTTCTAATTCTAAGATCTTTCCATGAAAACACTTTGAGTTTCAGATCCAAATAATGAGTCTCTCTAGTGGTGGCATTTCAAGCAAAGTGAATAGTAATGGGGGAGATTTGTGAGTGGGAGGTAGTTGGTAGAGTTATTGACAATTCTCAGATCATATATCACTTAGTGGCTTACTTGGTCTACAAATAGGGTGTGCAGGTGATACTTGAGCAGAGAGCAAGGCTGGCTCAGTTCATCGTGAAACAAAACAAAATAAAAACAACTATTATGGACACATAGAACCTTGGAGTTGGAGAGGATCTTAGAACACTGAATATTAGAACGCAAAGGCACTTTAAAACACTGAATGTCAGAACCTGAAGACTCTAGCAAATGATAGAACCAAGTCTAGAATGCAAGATTTCCTGATTCACGGTCCAAGAACTCAGCCCCTTATGCCAGTCTACTTCCCAGACACACTGGTTGCAGAAATGTTGTCAGACTTTCTGTGTTCCTATGAACTCAGTAACCACTCTGTCTCTCCCAAAGCCAAGCTATTACTTCTGGATTTTTTCCGGGACAGTCCTAATGTCCCACTGTACCCAAACTCAAATGGATCTGTGATCTCATTGATGTGGCACAGTCCTAGCCATCCTGTAGAACGCTTGCCAATGTCCTTCCATAAGTAGTCATGTGGGGTCTTCCTTGTTTTGTTCTGACATTTTGAGGATACAAGTGGAGCATATGAATGAGTAGATGTCTCCACGTGCCATTTAAAAGCCTAAGCCTGCGTATTCTTTTGTATGTAATAGAATAAATCGAATCAGACGGTATCACATAAGGCAAGAGTAGCAGCGATACCCAAAAAGAAGTTCCTTCTTTCAGGCACAGAGCCTTTCCCACAATAACCATGAGAAGCAGGTGGTGTTGTTATACCCATTTTATAGATGAAAGAATGAAAGTCCCAAGAAGTTACTTGCGTGACTCGTCCACAGTCACACATTTAATAAAGACAAAAGTAGAATTTGAATCCAGATCTTCTAACTTCAAGTAAAACACTCATTCTAAATAATACATTTATACCTGTTTATTATATGAGAGGCAGGGCAGCATGATATAGTGAGTAGAGATCCAGTCTTGAAGTCAGGAAAACCTGGTTTCAAAATCTACCTCTGACTCACAGGGACTGTCTTATTTGTTTGCATTTGAATTCCTATGGCATGACACATAGTAAGTGTTCAATAAATGCTGTAATTATTTATAATGGTGTAACCCTGGAAAATTCTCTTAATCTCTGCCTCAGTCTCCTCCATTGCGAAATGGGGATAATAATAGCACCTGCTTCTCAGGCTTGTTGTGAGGATCAAATGAGATTATATTGGTAGAACACTTAGCACAGTGACTGGCACATAGTAGGAACTTAATTGTTCCCTTCCTTCTTTCAGCCCTGCAGCCTTAGAAAAAGGCCCAGGTTGACTTTGTCCTCTGCAGTACCAAACAGCCTAACCCTCCCCCCTCCCTAGCTGTTTCCACTTGGACCTGCCTTGTAATTTTGGATAAGGCTAGGATTTCCTGGACATATTACATAAGCTCATTTGCCTCTCAGGGATCAGAATAGCCAGTTGGGAAAATAGCTGGTCAGTGGAACTGTTTGGCACATATATCATGTATTCCTTTTGCAGGTACCATCAATGGTCTGTGTATTACCAACAAACCCTGTATATCCAGAGTTCTCCCCCTTTTTTGAATCATGTGGGGCTGTCTGGTGAAGCTAATGGATATCATCTCAGAATTATGGTTTTAAATGCATAAAGTAGAATTGCAAAGAAAATCAACTATATTGAAATGCAATTATCAAAATGTTTTATTAAAAATTTACAGACCTCTAGTTAAGGACCCTTGCTATAGAATTAGATTTAAATATTTGGAAGCTATATTTTTCTTTCCTTGACATCTGGAAATGGACTAATTTAAAAGGGTTTCTGTTTGCCAAGTGTTTTACAGACATAATTTCACTGGATTTTTTTTTTTATTCTAATGTTCCCTGGAGGGAGGGAATGAGCACAGTGCAAGGGGTAAGGGTGGCCCAGTGCTGGCAAAGATCTGGCAGCAGAGGTCTCTGCTACCCACCCAAGGGAGCAAATAGAGAAATCTGATCACTTGGAGCAGCTGGGCTAGAAGATAGGAGGGCAAATATTTCCAAACCCTGGTGAGCACAATTTCTTCCACTATCATCTAAAGTTGTTTGAAATTATAGAAATGATTTCATTCTGTGCTTTTATTTTAGTATCTGAAATGAGGGCAAAGGGCAAAGAAAAAAAAATGTTGTCAGACCACAGGTCCTGATTTGGGGCACAGAAAATATGGCCACCATAGCCAGTGCAGGGAGAGGAGAGACAGGAGCTTGGCTGGTGCTTCCAGGGAGAGGTCCAGGACTAAACCTAGTGGTGGGAGAGAGAGAGATTCTGAGTCCAAACATCCGAAGAAAGGCTTGGTGTTCTTGGGACTTGCTTATGAAATGATTCTACGCACTTGCTAAGAAAAAAAATACTAAACAAAACAACAAACCTTGGAACTCGGCTCCATCCAGCATTTCCCGAGCCTAATACTTGATCCAAGTCTGGGCTCTTGGCCAGCTCCATGACCGTATTTTTTCCTACATGTCTAAGGTGTTAGGAAAGTAACACAGTTGTCAGAGTTGTGTGTGTGTGTGTGTGTGTGTGTGTGTGTGTACTTAAAGCCCTGGTTAAAAAAGGAAGGGTGTTTTCAACTCAGCCAGAAGTACATTCTGTAATTCCTGACCAAAATACCAGCTGACGCAAAAGAAGCGCCCTGGACAGAAAAATATTTAGCTTGGAAACTGATTCCAAAGTGCATGTGTTTTCTCTGGTGCCTTCAGCCTGAGTGTGGCTCTGTCCTCCTGGAATATCAGCTGGGGCTCCTGGCTCCTGATAACCTGCCTTGATGCTGTTGGAGACAGGAACATCTGTACATGTTAAACATCTGTTCAAAGGGAACATCTGTACACTGAGAGCCTCTGTGCCTGTGAACATCTGTATGCAGGAAACAGTTGTACCCTGAATAGGAAAGAGTTATCTGATATCAGCTAGGCAGGGAAGAGGAACGCACACACATGTACACACACCACACACACACCACACACCACACACACACCACACACACACCACATACACACCACACATATACACACCACACACGCACACCACACACACACACATACACACACCACACATACCACACACACCACTCACACCACACACCACACACACTACACACACACCTGCACACACACACCACACACACGCGCACACACACACTCACACACACGGAAGGTGCTTCATAAAGGCTAGTTAGAAGGATGAAAAATGAATAGTCCCATAACTTCAAATGATAAAATAGAGAGCTTACATTTACAAAGCACTTTAAGGTTTTCAAAGTTTGTTTTCTGTGTTATCTCATTTACTCTTCCTAGCAGCCCTGGGAAGTAGCTGCTACTTTTATCCTCTTCATGGACAGCGCCTTACACCCAAATTACTCTGGCTTTCATTGATCAGCTAACAATAGGTCCCAGCCCAAGCCTTGGTTGTTGTTTGGATTCTGATGGCTCAAAGTGAGTGTAAATAGCAATTGTGTTTCTGTTTTGGCCAGAAACCCTGAGGAAACTTCCTAGACAGATTTTATTATATGTTTTTGATTAGATAAAAGAGGCCATTCTTTGCCTCATTTCTTCCCTGGTCTTGATCACTGAATGGGTGTTGCCTCAGTCAAACTGAGACCTGCTAAAGACCTTAGCTTTAAAAGGCCAAGGACTCCCACTGCATCTGGGGCCATCTCCAGTTGTCCTGATCTGTATCTGGCCACTGGACCCAGATGGCTCCGGAGGAGATAGTGAGGCTGGTGACTTTGCACAGCCTGCCTCACTTAAATCCAATTCACTTGCAAGCCATGGCATCACCTTCCTGATGTCACGGTCCTCTTTGAGAACAAAAGACAAACAACAACTTGTGAGTAGCATGAGTTGCTCCCACTGGGGACCCAACTGACCAGTTCCAGTAGGGCAATGCAACTCCTTCCTTCCTTTTTCAATGAATCTCTTCAAAAAACCCTCTCCCCCTTTCCCTGCCTCATACTTGATGTGAAAATGGAGACCATTCTCCACGAGCTCCTTCTTCCCCTCTGCCTTTTTTTCTTTTTGTTCAGTCATTTCAATCATGCCCAACTCTTTGGGGACCCCATTTGGAATTTTCTTGACAAAATACTGGAGTGCCATTTCCTCTTCTAGCTCATTTTACAGATGAGTAAACTGAGGCAAACAATTAAGTGACTTGACCAGGGTCACACAACTAATACATGTCTGAGGCCAGATTTAAACTCACAAAGTCTTACTGATGCCATGTCTGACCCTCTAGCTGCCCCTCTTCTCCCTTGCTCTATATTTATTCTCTACATCTATACATCTACTCTAAATCTATCCCTATTCTCTTTTCTTTTACTTCAATATCTGATGAAGAGGTGACCCTTGTCTTTCCCAAATCCAAGCCCACTACTCGAATGCCTGATCCCACCCCCTCCCTTCTCTGGTAGACTATCCTACAATTATTTTCCCACTGTAATCTTTGATCTCATCTATTTACTACCTTCTTCCCCATTGCCTATAAACACTCCCAGGTCTCCCCTATCTTTAAGGAGTTTTTTCTTGACCCTACAATCCCCTCAATTTATCTTCCTACCGTGTTTCCCCGATAATAAGACACTGTCTTATTAATTTTTTGGAAAGAAAAACACCAGAGGGCTTATTTTCAGGGGAGGGCTTATGTTGTCTTGCCTCAGCTCTCCTCTGCGGCACTGCTCTCAATGGCGCCAGCAAGCAAATCACTAGGGAAGAATAGGATGACACCCTCACTGCTGCAGCTCTGATTGGATGCAGCTCGGAGCGCGGTGTGCGTTTCACCCGGGGGGGGAATGGTGCATACAGAGGGTACTGTAATGTAGCGTGTAGCGCAGGGGATCACCTTCACTACAGTAGCAATCTCAATAGGGCTTATTTTCGGGGGAGGGCTTATTTTAGAGGAATCTTACACAGTAAGGGGAGGGCTTATTTTTGGGATAGGTCTTATTATCGGGGAAACACGGTATATCTTTCCTGCCTTTTTATGATTAAGCTCATAGAGTGAGCTGTCTATAACTAACTGTTGCCTCTACATCCCCTCCTCTTCCTTTCTTCTCAACTCTTTGAAATTTGGCCTTTGGATTCAGTTGAAGTTGCTCACTCCAGAGTTACCAATTATATTTTAATTGCCAGACCTAATGGCTTTTTAAAATAATAATCTTTTGGGGCAGCTAGGTGGCAAAGTGAGTAAAGTGCTGGCCCCGGAGTCAGGAGGACCCGAGTTTGGTTCCAGCCTCAGGCACTTAACACCCACACAAAAACAAAACTAGCTGTGTAACTTTGGGCAAGTTACTCAACCCCAATTGCCCTCCAAAAAGCAATAATCTTTTTTTTTTCTTTTTGGAGGGCTATTGGGGTTAAGTGACTTGCCCAAGGTCACATGGCTAGTTTTGTGTTAAGTGTCTGAGGCTGGATTTGAACTCAGGTCCTCCTGACTCCAGGGCCCATGCTCTATTCACTGTGCCACCTAGCCGCCCCTGATCTAATGACTTTTTATCAGGCCAAATCCTTCTTGACACATTTGTGGTATTTGGCACTTTTTACTACCTTCTCTTCTAACATATTCTCTTCTCTTTGAATTTTAGTGATCCTACCTTCTCCTGGTTTTCCTCCTCCTATCTGTCAGTCTCCTTTACTAGAGCATCATAGCTGTGTCCTGTCTATGAGAATACCCCAAAGCTCTAGGCCCCCTTTTCTTCTCTCTCTGAACTCTCTTGATGATCTCATCACATCCCATGGGTTCAGTGACCCTCCTTATGTAGGCAATTCTAGGTCTATATACCTTGGCTCTTTTCTGGTCTACAATCCCTGTCTTGTCACCAAAAGCCTAATGGATATTTCAAACTTAACATTTCCCGGAGGTATCTCCAACTTAGCATGTCTAAAATAGAACTTGCTATATTTCCACTCAAACACACCCATCCTCTCAGCTTCCCCATTACTGTGAAAGGCATTACCATTCTTCCAGTCACCTAGGTTCACCATCTAGAGACACCTTCTACCCTTCACTCTCCCTTATCCCATGTATCTAATTAGTTACTAAGCTGTTTCAGTTCAAGTTTTATCAAAGGCAACTAGGTGGTGCAGTGGATAGAGTGCTGGGCGTGGAGTCGGGAAGATTTGCATTCAAATTTGGCCTCAGACACTTAGTAGCTTTGTGACCTTGGTCAAGTCATTTTTTTTAAAAAAGCAATTGGGGCTAAGTAACTTGCTCAAGGTTACACGGCCAGTTATTTCTGGGTGTGGTGCTAAGTATCTGAGCCCAGATTTGATCCCCAGGTCATCCTGACACTGGAGCCTGTGCTCTTACTCACTGAGCCACCTGGCTGCCCCTAAGCAATTGGGGTTAAGTAACTTGGTCAAGGTTACACGGCCAGGTGTTTCTGGGTGGGTGCTAAGTGTCTGAGCCTGGATCCGATCCCCAGGTCATCCTGACACTGGAGCCGGTGCTCTTACTCACTGTGTTACCTGGCCACCCCTTTGGTCAAGTCATTTAACCCTATTTGCTTCAGTTTCCTCATCTTTAAATGAGCTAGAGAAGGAAATGACAAACTACTCTAGTATCTTTGCCAACAAAACTTCAAATGGAGTCACAAAGAGTTGGACGTGACTGAAACATCTCAACAACAACAAAATTTGTCAGTTTTTTTCTCAGCTAAAATCTCAGATCTGTCCTTTTCTTTCCACGGGGACCACCCCACCCTAGCTCAAGTTCTCATCACCTTTTGTCTGAACTACCACAATTACCTCTTAATTGGTCTTCCTGCCTTGTCTGTCCCTTCTCCAATTCATCTTCCCTGTAGCTGCCAAATTGATTTCTGGAAAGCACAGATCTGACCACATTACTCTCCTTCTCAAAACAGGTTCAATATCTACCTATTGGCCCTGGGATAAAATACAAATTCCTTCTTTGGGCATTAAAAACCCTTCAGAATCTGGTTCCAGTCTCCTTTTCCAGACTTATTCCAACAATAACTCTATGTGGTACATATGGCAGGTATTATTTCCTAAACTTAAGAGATTAAGTGACTTATTCAGGGTCACACAGTTATAAGAGGTGATATTTGAACAGGTCTCTCCTGATTCCAGGTCCAGTGTTCTTCCCATACATCACACAGCTTATCAGAGTCTAACATTGTCTCTCAGGTAAATCCAAGGCATTCTGGATGGTAGGATGGACAGAATCAAAGAAAGACTGTCTTCTATAGCTCTTGGGTAGATAGAACCATCACAGTAGATGATGGAAAGAGAGAACTATTCATCTCTTATTTTGTTTCTCTTTCTTCTACCAAAGAGAATGATTTCTAGACTGAATAGGGCAAAACAAAAGGGCTAATGGGGAGTTGAGACAAATAGAAAGCTCATAAGAGATCACTCTAGGATGACCTGAATAAACCAATTCCCCAGGTCGACAAACTCCATCCCTGTATATGGAAAGAAAAAGTGAATGTGAATTCTGAGTCACTGTTAAGTATCTTAGAATGATTGCCATGTTGTACCAATTCTGAAAGAAAGGGAAGAGTATGGAGTTTACAAACTATAAGGCCACTGACTTTGACTTTGACTTCTGATAAAATTCTAGAGCCTATTATTGAGTGGGTGGTTAGTGGGTATGGAGAAAAGGAAACAGTTATAACAAAGAGCCAGCCTGGCTTCTTCAAGCACAGATCATGCCAGATTGGCCATATCACTTTTTTGTGTTTAATAGTTATAAACTGGGAGGTCTGAGAAATCCTGTAGCTAGAGCCTGTCTGGATTTTTGCAGAGTATTTGATAAAGTCTCTCATGCCCTCCAAAGAAAGAGATGTGAAGCAGACAACAGTACAGGTAGGAGGATTTGGAAAGGGTTGAAGAGCTGGACCCTGAGAGCAGCAATGAATGGTTTGATATCAGTTTTCCCAGATGATCTCTAGTGCAAGGCTCCAGGGATTTGTGCCTGACTCTAAATTAATTCACATTTTTACCATCGACTCAAATAAAGGTAGAGAGTGTTATCAGATTTGTGCCAGAAAACTTGGAGGATGTCAGGATGCAGAGAAAATCTCCAAAGGCCAAAACAGTGGGCAGACTCCAATAAGATGAAATTTAATAGGAATAAATGTAAAGTCCTATGCTTAAGTCCAAAAAATCAGCGTCCTAAGTAGAAGCTGGGAAAGGCCTCGCTAGAGAGTGGTTCATATGAAGAGGAGTAGACTGCAAGTTCAGTAAGAATCAATAGTTTGGTACGGGAGGCAAAAGGCTTTGCATTAAGAGGCAGAATGCCCCAAATCAGAGAGGAGATAGTTCTGATCTCCTTTGCCCTGATGAAAATCTGGACCATCGTTTTCAGTATTGGGAAGCTTATTTTAGATAGGACTTTGCTAACCTAGGAAATGGCCAGTGGGAGACCTCATGATCAGGTCCTCTGTGGATTGGGAACCAGGCGTGCTTAACTCAGAGAAGATGCATGGCTACATAAATGGCTTGTTCTACTTGACCCTGGAAAGTAGAACAAGGAGTAAGAGTTACTGTGTGACCCTGGACAAGTCACTTAACCTTTGTTTGCCTCAGTTTCCTTATTTGTAAAATTGAGATAACAATGGAAACTCCCTCCACCCTTTCAGGGTTTTTGTGAAGGTAAAAGGAGATAATATTTATGAAGAAATATGCAAACCTTAAAGAACTATATAAATGCTATCTATCCATCATCATCAGCATTACTGTTATAATGATTAATTGTGAAGAAGCAAAATTAGGCCTGATGTGTAGGAGAAAATTCCTCACAATTTATTATTGTTCAGTCCTGTCTGACTCTTTGTGACCCCTTTGGGAATTTTCTTGGCAAAGATACTGGAGTGGTTTGCCATTTCCTTCCCCAGATCACTTTACAGATGAAAAAAATTGAGGCAGACAGGGTCAAGTGACTTGCCCAGGGTCACACAGCTTGTAAGTGTCTGAGGTCAGATTTGAACTCAGAAATATGAATCTTCCTGACTCCAGGCCTGGTGCTCTGTGCACTACAGTGCCACCCACTTGCCCTTAATAATTAAGACTGTCAGAAAGTGAAATGAACTGCCTTGGGAGGGAGGGAGGTCCCCTTGACTGGAGGTCTTCAAGCAAGCCTTTGTTGACCATTTCTCAGGTACGTTTTAGAAGCTATACGTCTTTGATCTGGGTTGGACCAGAAGGTCCTTCAAACTTTGATCCTGTAAGTGGGAAGTTAGTGGGAATTATTCCCTTGTTTAGCTAAGTCATCTCATAGAGAAAGACCCTAAATACATCAGGTACTCCATAAGTCCTAGTGGCCAACACAAGCAGGGTAGTGTACTGGCATCTGAAAACCTGGGTTCGAATCTCAGCTTTGCCATTTAGTACCTGTTTCCTACCGGACAGCTAATCAACAAGTACTTACTAAGCACCTACTGCGTACTAGGTGCTGGGGATACAAGTACAAAGAATTAAATCATCACTTGTTTGCAAAGATCTCCCATTTTAATGCAAGAGGCAAAAACCACATATGTAAAATACATGCAACATAGATCTAAAATGAATAAATACAAAGCTCCATCCAAGGAGTTTGGGAGGGAGGGCACTAGCATTTGGGAGTGTGAGCGAAGGATTCATGCAGAAAAAGGTACTTGGGCTTCTAAGAGCTTCCTCTAAGAACACTCTGGGATGGAGGGAAGGAGGGAAGGCTCATTCTAGGCATTTGTAAAATGAGGAGGGGGAGATCATGATCTCTAAGGTACCGTCCAGCCCTTCATATTCTAAATCTAAAGACTTTTACATATTTAAGCCCAATGGTTCTAAGGCAATAGGGAGCCCCTAATGATCCCAAGCAGATGAGGGTTTGAGAAAGATGGATCCGTGACTGATCATGGTGACTTGGTGACTTCCCTTAAGAAGGAGGTAAATGTGGCCTCTTGGGTCGAGGCTGTGAGAATAACCCAGAGCTGGTGGGTCCCAGTAAGAAGCTGCAGTGCTACCCTCCTCCTCCAGCTCAGCCCTGGGCACACAAAGCCTGTCCTCCCCCTCTTCTCCAGAGGACTGCTATCTGATTCTCAACAAAAATGTTTGTGCAACGGCAGATTAGCTCCCTGGCAAGTGCCATTCATGGGCCTTCCTCGAACAAAGCCGGGCTCTGGCTTTCACCCCACACAGGCGGCTGAAAGGCTGGATTGTTCTAGTCCAGCTGCCTTTGTGTTTGGTTTCTTCCCATAACTGGGGGCTTTGCTGAATTTTGACTGGAATGAGGGGGTGGTTGCAGGGGACAAGGAGGATTAGGAAGAAGAAGAGGGAAGATTCTTTCAGAGGTTCATAGCTTTTTAGGGCTGCAAGGGCCCTTAGAGATCATTTCATAGGAACCCCTCATTTTACAGATGAGGCAAATGGGGCCTGGAGGAAGTTAAGTGAATTGCACAAAGTTGTAAAGACAGGAAGTATCAGAGCTGGAGCTTGAATCAGATCTTCTGAACCCTAATCTAGCGCTCTTGCCCCAGTACCCCACCTGCCTTTTTAACAAAATTAAATTTTTATTGATATCTTTTATTTTTACATTATTTATATTTCCTACTGTATTCCTCTTCTGACCCTCCCAGACAGCTGTCCCTTAGGAAGAAAGAAAAAAAAAACACATTTCTGCCAAACAGAACTTGTCCAAAAAAAAGTTGGACCTTATATCCAGTACCACATACCGAGGGTCTTCCAATTCTGCAAAGAAGGAAGGTGCAGGAAAACCTGTCTTCTCATATCTTTTCTTTGGACCCAAACCTGGTCATTAAAATTTTTCACCAATTGGTTTGGTGTTATTGTTTCCATTTCTAGCTCGGTAACCATTGTATGTGTTGTTTTCCTGGCTCTGCTTACTTCATTTTTCAATAATTCATACATATCTTTACATGCTTCTCTGCAGTCCTCATATTCACCATTTCTCACACACCAATAATATTCCATTATACAATTTGTTTAGCCATTCCTCAATGGAGGGGCAACTATGGTTCTTTACTAACTTAAAAAGTCATGCAATGAGGGGCAGCTAGGTGGCTCAGTGAGTAAGAACACTGGCCTCAGAGTTGGGATGACCTGGGATTCGATCCAGACTCAGATACTTAGCACCACAGCCAGAAATAACTGGCCGTGTAACCTTGAGCAAGTTACTTAGCTCCAATTGCTTTAAAAAAAATTTAAAAAAAAAAGTCATGCAATAAATATTCTTTTTGTCATTGACCTCCCTCAAGTATATGCCTAGCAATGGAATATCAGGGTCAGAGAGTCTGGACATTTTATTCACTTTTTTTTTTTTACCATAATTCTGGATTGTTTCCCAGAAGGAACATATGGATTCACAGGTCCACCAACAGTGTATTAGTGTGCCGATCTTACTGCAGTGCTTCCAACATCGACTGTTCTCATCTTCTATCTTCTCTGACAATTTACTGGGAATACGGTGAAGTTTCAGAGTTATTTTGATTTGCATTTCTCATATTACTAATTATTTGGAGCATTCTTTAATGTGGTTACTAATAATTTGGTCTTCTTTCGAAAAATGTTTGTTCATATCCTTTGACCTTTTAACTATTAAGGAGTGACTTTTGGCTGTGTGTATTTCTGTTTTTTATGTGTCTGGGGCATCAGACCCTTATCAGAGAGACATTTGATATAAAGATTTTTTTCCCCATTCAGATAACTGCTCCCCATCTAATCCCACATGTATTAATTTTGTCCATGAAAAAGCTTCTCGATTCCAAATAAAAATTTTTAAAATTTCTCTTTTGTAACTACTCTTGCTTTTGTTAAGAATTCAGGAGGTCTAGGTGGAAGTATTTGCCCTACCAGCCTTACTGCACTATTTGGGAGAAGTACTGAAAACCCTCTAGCTTCCAGGGCACTCTCCTGAGGAGACACTTTCCTTCTCTGGATAGAGAGAAGGTGTGAGGGTCAGCACTGAAAGCATCGTTTATCATCAGACATGGCTGATAGTGGTTTGCTTTGCTTAATTGTTTTTCTTTTCTTTGCAGGGGATTGTTAAGAACAGGGAATCTGTTTTACTCACCTCAGGTTCTTCCCCAGCTCTGAGCACTTAGTAAATTCTGGGGAAATGTTTGATGAATGGAATCAAAGGGATCCCCTGTTCTCAAGGAGGGCAGACAGAAACTGGGTGAATAGACAAGACTTGCTTCTGGGCAAGACCTGTTCATGGACAATTCCAGGCTGAAGATGCAGAGATGTCACTGGGTGGGTGATACTAAGTCTTACAGGCTTTATGGGCTGGGGAGGTCAGAGGACAGACAGAGCACAATGGGGACAAATAGTCTGGGGGAGGATTTATGGAGGAGACGTTGTGCTAACTACTTGGGTTACACACTAAAGCAAGCAGGAGTATGTCCCCTTGCTCTCAAGGAGAGCAGGAGCTTACGATCTAAGGGGAGAAAGAGAGACAAGGAACTTACGGTCTAACGGGGGAAGACAATACAAAGGAGACAACTGAAAAGAGCAAAGGAAGTGGCAAGGCTTGGAGAGTCTGAAAATGGTGGAAAGACTTGGCTGTAGGGGAGAGAAGGAAAAAGCCCAAATGCTTAAGACCAAAGGGTATGGTGTGTGAGGGAGGGTGGATAGGGCTGCATTTGGAGCCAGCTCCAACCAGCTCCTAAGAAGCTTATTAAATTCATAATGTGACCATTTACACCTAAAAAATCAGCAAATGCTATAAATCAAGGCTTGATTTATTATTTTGTTGATTGTCTAGGCTTGAGCCTGTGGTGGAAAAAATGTTAATAATACAGAATAAATTTAAAGGTGTGTTGGGCATACATTTCCTGTCCAGAAAGACTGTAGTTAAACATTTGCCAACACACCCATGGGAGGAGAATGAGGACACTGGTCAGAATATGGGCAGGAAGGTGGTATTCAGGGAACGAGAACCATATATAGACAAAGTGTTTCAAAAGTTCAGAGTTAATGCCCTTAAAAGATAAGGATGCTAATAATGGGAAAGATGTCCTTGGGATCACAGGATTTAGAGCTGGAAGAGATGTTAAGAGATTGTTAAGTCCCGACCTTTCATTTTACAATGGAGGATACTGAGGCTCAGAGAGGGGGTGATTTGCTCAACATCACAAAGGCAGGAAGTAATAGAATGACACTTTGGTTTTGGGGTGGTTTTTTTTTTTGCTTTTTGGAGGGGGAAGGCAGGGCAATTGGGGTTAAGTGACTTGCCCAAGGTCACACGGCTAGTGTTAAGTGTCCGAGACTGGATTTGAACTCAGGTCCTCCTGACTCCAGGCCAATGCTTTGTTCATTGTACCACTAGAACAACTCAGTTCTTCTGAGTCCAAATACAGTGCTCATTTTTATGAGAGTATGGAAATATTGGAGCAGGAGGAGCCTTAGAACAAGGACTATTGGACCTAGAAGGGACATCGAAACACAGAATGTTAGAATTAAGAAAGGATCTTAAATGGGCAGAATTTTAGAGTTGGGAGGGAGTGAGAGCATGGAATATCAGAGCTGGAAGGGGTTTTAAAACATAATCCCAGGAAGGACCTTGAGTCACCAAACAGCAGAGTGGAAAGGGACCTTATTTTTGAAATTGTTTTTCTGGTACCCAGAACAATGCAAATAGGGTTCTGGGAGAACACTGATTCTGGCATTAAATAGAAAGTATTAATATAATTTAAATAAATATAATGAAAGTATTAAACATAAAATCACATATGCATAAAAATATTAACGTAGCTTCCATTCCTCCCTTTTGCTCAAATACCCCACCTCTGAATTTTATCTTAGTGGGGTTCCATATCTCCCAGGGCTGACAGACCAGCCTTGGTGGGGGGTGGGGGTGGGGGCAGCAAGTTTGTCAACATATTTCAAGCCCTGGAGGGTCTGCGGCCAAAGGAATTTAGCAAATACTGATCTAGTTAGCTACCCTCTCTATTCTTCACCCCTGCTGTATGGAGGAAATTCAGGGCCAGGCTGCTCTTTGAACAATTTAAATTGTTTATTCTCAATGTTAATTTCTTTAGCAGGTGACATTTAACTCAATCCAGCTGGTTTATAGCTATGTAGCGAAAGAATCCAGGACAGTGAGACTTTTTCCCTTTCCATTACTTTTCTTTCTAAAATCAGTGGCCCAAGTGGAAAACTGGTTTGAATGCTGCTGAATAACCAAATATCAGGAACTTTGATTTAATTATAGTTCTGGGCGATAGGTAGATGGGCAGATGATTGGAGGACCTTGTTTGTTCTTTGAGCGATCTTAGAGCCATAACTAGAAAGAGGTGGCAGTGAAATTCCTTCCAACTCTAACATACCATGAATAGAATTAAAATGAGGATTGGGGGAGGAGCTCAATTGTGTCTGAGTATACTCTGGGGCTCAACCCTGTGAAGCCTTCTTTCATCTTCTTGCTGGTCTTTCCCTTCTCTGAACTTCCCAACCTTCAAAGCTATCCCTACAATGGAATGAGGTGAATTACTAGGTAGTGACCCTCCCCTTCCCTGGGAGTATTCAAACCAAGTGGTGGTTAAGAATGTTATACAGCAGATTCTTGTATAGAGTGGTGTCATTGTTATTTAGTTTTTATCAGTCGTGTCTGATGCTCTGTGACCCCATTTGGGGTCTTCTCGGCAAAAATACTAGAATGTTTTGTTATTTCCTTCTTCAGCTCATTTTACAGATGAGGAAAAAAAAAAACAAATAAGGTTAAGTGACTTACCCAGGATCACATAGCTAGTAAGTGTCTGAGACTGGATTTGAACTCATTCCAAGCCCAGTACTCTGTGCACTATGGCACCACCTAGACCATAGTAATCTAATTAGTTGTCATTGCTCTAGATAAGAAATGACAGCTCCCTTACCACTAAGCCAGTGCCTAGAACCATAGGCTTCTCCAGGTCATCTAATCCCATTTAATCCCCCTAAAATAAAATTCAGAGGTGGGGTATTCGAGCAAAAGAGAGGAACGGAAGCCTTGTTTTTCAGCTGAAATAAAATGGTACATTAATATTTTTATGCGATTTTATATTTAATACTTTAATCTTCACTTTATGGATAAGGAAATAGACCCAGAGGTAAAAAAAGGGGATATAGGGATGGGGACTTGGACAAGGTCTCACATCTTTCTTACAAGTGGCAGATCTAGGATTTAAACCCTGTACTTCTAAGACCAAATCCAAGGCTCCTTCACCTATACCTTGATATTTTTCTTAGACATATTTGGCATTCCTGAGGGAGGTAGTGTTTTATTGTACCCATTTTATAGGTGAGGAAACTGAGTCCCAGAGATGTAGTGACTTGCCCCAGTTCATACAGCAGGGCCAGGACACCAACACATATTGCTTGACTCACAGTCCTTTCTCTGACTGTGTAAAGTGCTTTATCCCTATTATTTCTCCAACTGTTCCATAAATAATTGTTGGTTGACTCATTGAACTTTAGGATAATTTCCTGTAATTCAAATGGCAGGATCTGTCCCTATATTATCAGATTGAATGGAGATTCCACTGATTGCTGTTTTTTGTAAGTAATGTTCTGCCTCACCAAAACCAGACATGCTTTTTCTTTTCACACATTCCCAACCCCTTCCCATTAAAGATGAAAAGAAAAAAAAAACAAATCTGGGCAAATCTGTCCCAATATGACTCCCATTCCAAAAGTAGGTGGTTTTTAATTCTTTTCATTCACACTGATTCAAAATCCCTGAGCTAAGGTGATTCAATTTCCATGTCATTACCCCCATGGCAGATCCTGCCTTTTGTCATCTTAGCTAAATTAAGGAGAATGTCAGTAGTAGGCAGGCCTTTTAGCACACAGAATGCTAGAACTAGATGTTCTGATGGTGTCACTGATGTGGGAGCCAAAAAAAGAATGGGCTAGTGGACCACATGAAGAGGGCCAAAGCTTCTAGGAATCAGGAAGCGATAGTCCCACTGTACCCTGCCCTTGTAAGAACTCATCCCGGAGTATTGTGTTCTGTTTTGGGTGCTATGGTTTATGAAGTGTGTGGAGTGCTGGAGTGTGTCCAGAGGAGGTCAATCAGGATGGTGAAGGGTCTGGAGTCCAAAGAAAGATCAGTTGAAAAAACTGGGGAGGTTTATGATGGAGAGACAAAGGTGTGTGGAGGGGGTGGATGTGGGAAACGGGATATGGTTGAGATCTTCAAGTATTCAAAGGGCTGTCATGGGAAGGAGGGATTCCATTTTTTCCTGTGTGGCTCCAAAGGGAAGAAGTAAGAGTGATGAGTAAAAGCGAGGAACCGGTTTGATACCAGGAAAAACTTTCTAATAACCAGAGCTGTTTCGAAATAGAATGGGCTTGTGAAAAGATTGCCCTCCCCTTGGAGATATTTGAGCAGAGGTTGGGTATGGGTTTGGCTGGGTGATGGCTGAATTCCTTTCCTACCTCCAATTTCTGTGATTCTGTGAAAGGGGCCTTAGAAAATGGAATATTGGAGCTGGGATGGAACTTAGAACATAGAATGTGAGTACTAGAAAGGAAATTAGGGAATGGAATGCCAGAATCTGGAAGGGACAACATAGAATGTTGGAACTAGAAGCAACTTTTTTTGGACCAGACCAGCGACTTCATGGCTGTCCTGGCAAGAGATTTACTCTATTGATACAAATCTTGCCCCTCTCTGAAACTTACGGACTTAGAAAATTACCTGTGGGGTACTAAGAGGTTTGCCCAGGGTCACAAAGCCAATATTTGGCAGAATTTGACTTTGAGCTTGGGTCTTCCTGATTCCAAGGCTAGCCCTCTATTGACTGACTCTCTTGAGGAGGTCTTAGAGCAGAATATGTCAGAAATGTCAGAGTTAGAAGGGACCTAGTCCAATCTCATCAATGTAAAGTCAATCCCCCCCTGCCATTCAAATGACAGTCTCTTGTCCCTATAAGAGGGAACTACGTCTTGGAGAGGGAAAGTGACCTGTTTATGGTCACATAGAAAATTATTGGGAACCAGGTCTTCAAGTTCCTAATCCAGGAGTCATTCTACCATATCATGGTGTCTGTTCTTCCTCTGTGGGGCAATCCCAAGGAAATGGACATCAAGTTTTGCAAAGTTCTCCTTTCCAAACTCAACTTAGTTCTTAGTTCTTAGTTCCTGGAGAAAGGTACAAATTACACCTCTGCTTTACAAGCTAGCAGACAAAGTGCTACTTTCTAATGGTACTACTCCAAGTACCATGACAGTTTCTTAGGCAATGACTATGTGTGGTGGCTGAGAGCCATTCCTGGCACTGTTCAGATTGTAACTGGTAGGCTGAGGTCATGAAAAAGAAATATGGCCGGATACAGAAAGACTGCTGGGTTTGGAGTCACAAGACTTGGGTTCAAATCCTGCCTCTGCCACTTACCAACTGTGCCGGCCACCATTTACTAAGTGTTCACCATGTGCCAGCTGCTGTGTAGTCTTGGGTCATTTGTGTCACTTTGGTAATGTCACCCATCTTGCAGGGTTTTCTGGACTAAAGTTTCTTCTACACTTCTGGTTTATGTCATCAAGTCCTTACCGTTGGAGCATTCCATTTTTGGTTAGCTCTAATTATGATGAAGTTTTCCCTTATATTGAGCTAAAAGGTACCAGCCTGTAACTTACTCCCTTGGTCTCCGTTCCAGGTGAGATGGGGGATGGAGGGTAGGGGTGGGGTCAATCCAATCAGAGTTCTGGTAGAAGAGGCTCCTGCATTGGGTAGATAAATGGATCAGATGACCTTTGCCTCTAAATCGATCTAATTCTGTGGTAATTACAATAGCTCATATCTCAATACACATTGAAGTTTAGGAAAAGTTTTAGTTGGGGAAACCCTGGGTCAGAGCACAGACTGGATAATCACTTCTCATGAATGTTCTAGCTGAGAAATCAAATTAGATGAATGACAAAGTCCCTTTCAGTTCTGAGGTTCTTTATTTCAGGAAGAAAAGAGGACAGTTACCCACTCAGACCACCCTTCTTCTGTCTTGTGGTGAAATAAGCTTGTCTTAATGAAGTGCAGAGCTGTAACTAGGGAGAATCAAACAGGACTTTGTCCCAGGGCACCAACACGGGGTGGGGGTAGGCTTCCTGACTGAGAGGGTGTGTTTTCTCTTTCATGCCTCATTTCATGTTTCTCTGCTGGAGCACCATAGCATCCTCTCTGTGTTCCACCTTACCCTCATCCCTAGGTAGGTACGTAATAGGCTTTCCAATGGATAGGAAGATCCCCCTCTTCCCCAGAAATTGCACCTTGTTCAGAATATCCTCTGACCTGCCCCCAACATACATATCTGTATTTGCCTCTGGGGTAGAGGAAGTGTGCCAAGTAAATGGTATATGGTCTGTGTCCTTTAGTGTTCTCCCATCAATATCTATTCTGCCCCAGCTCTAAGACTGAAAACTTAAAAAGCCTCATTCTGGGGTACATCATTCCCCCTGTCCTCCCCATCCTCCAAACCCCAAACCCATGCTTTTTGGGAAGTGGGAATTGTCAGAGGCTGGGCCTATTTTTAGCTTGCAGTCCTTTATTGAGTGTGAGGTCATAACAGGCAGAGAACTGAGTTTTCCAAAGTTTGGGGCCCAGCTGGGATCCGAATGTTCTCACTGCCATGCCAAGGGGTGACAAAAACCACCAGACTCCATGGCTGCCACCAAGCGGGTGTCCTTACCAACAACCAACTTCCCTCCTTCATTGATTGTATAGCCCAGAGCTCATTGCATCTCCAATAAAAAGAGGAGACAGAAAATTGCAAAGGGTGTCGACCTGGCCCTTCCATAACTGGCTACTCTTCTATGGCAAGGAAGAATTGGGTCACACGTTTGGCAAGGGACTCTTTTTTGCAAAATAAGAATTAGAGCTGGAAAGGATGAGAGATTCTTTTGGTCCAGCTCCCTGACTACCAAGGAAGAGAAGTGAATCAGATCCATTTTACAGATGAGGAAACTGAGGCAACAAATGACTTGCCCAAGGGCGTACTCTGAGTTTGTGTGCAGGCCCAGACGGAGACCCAGACTTCTTGAGTCCAAATACAACGCCTTTTCCACTACAGAATTCTGGTTTTCCAGGAGAGAAAAGGAGATTGACAATAAGAAAAACAAGTAGCAGGGTGTCCATGGCCCTACACTGCTGAGGGTTGGCTCTCTCTGTCATGTACAGACCTGAGCTGTTCTTTCTTAAAAGTTTCCTAAGGGAAATGCCCAGAAAATTGGCCTACAGTTCTGGTAGCTGCCACTAAGTGAACAGTCATGCTTTGAGTATGTTAGGCTTTCCCAGGCATGGATAAATCGGAGTAAACAAGTACCTTCGCTTACTATCCCCCAAGAAAAAAACCACCTCCCTATGTTAACCTATGTTCCCATGCCTCACTTCATGTTTCTCTACTGGAGCACCCTCTCTGGCCTTTACCTTACCTTCATCCCTAGGTAGGTAACTAATAGGCTTCCCAATGGACAGGGGGCCCAGTCTTCCCCAGAAATTGCACCCCATTCAGAATATCCTCTGACCTGCCCCCAACATATACATCTGTATTTGCCTAAACCATATATAATGCATAGCATTGATCTCATGAAAGTTCACATCTGGGCTTTCCTTACCACCTATGTACCTGTGCAATCATCTATGCTACTTTTCTTTTTTCTCTTCTTCTTATTACTTCTTTTCTTCTTCATTTACTCTTGAAAGTCATTCAGATGTTTCTCTTTGCTTTTCTTCCATCTCCCACCTCCACATCTTTGCCTATGCTGTACCTCATTCCTGTAATATTCTCCGTTCTCTCATCCCTTTCGGGGAAGACCCTCAAAGCTTCAGCTCCAGTGCCATATCCTACCAAAGACCTTTCCCCAATCCTGCCAGTCATTAGTGCTCCCCAACAGAAATTATTATGCATATATTTTCATATTTAATTATCTTTTCACATGTTGGTTGATGGTTTTATAGTTCAAGGCTCCTTAAGCTTTTTCCACTCCTGACTCCTCTTTACATTTTGGCAGCCTTAGTTAGTGTTGGGTGACCCGAGACCACGTGAGGTGCAAAGTGTGTGTGCTGTGTGTTCAGAACCAAGGCCACAGTGAACTTGCCCAATGCAACATGGGCAAGGCTGCCAGAAACACTTCGGATTCATTACATGTTTGATTTGGAAATTAATTTTTGGTTGTTGCATATTCAGAAACCTTTTCCTGTTGCTAAATTGTTTGCAACCCCACTGTTTAAGAAATGCTGTAATAAATCTAGTTCATGATAAAGAATATTTTTTTAAAAAATCAGTTCAGGTTGAAGTTCATCAGTTGCATGTTATATATACCCTCTTCCTATTTTTAGTTATTTTTTTCTCAATTGGGTATTGATTTTGATCTTTGCACTAACAAGTCAATGGACCAACTATACACATCCCAATCTGGAAATGACTCCCACACTAATATTGAGCCACTTTCTATCTTAAGAATGTAATCAGTTTTCTTTTCATGGGGTTACTTATTGTTAACCATACCCAATGCTTCCTGGCTCTCTTCCCAAGGCCTTATTGAGTTCTTTGTGGAACTTCTCTACCTCCTAATCCTCTGCTACAAAGGTCATTCAGCCAATCTGTTAAAAAATGTTCACCACAAGTACTACACTATGACATGACTAAGTAGCTCATGAAATAAGTTACTTTTGGGTGTTTGATAAAACCCACTCAACCAACCAATAAATCAACTAACTTTTATTAAGAATAGTGACATAGACCCTGCCCTCAAGGAGCTTACATTTTAAAGGAAGAGACAACATGTACATATATGAGTATATGTATATATATATATATTTGTGTACATATATATATATACAGTGTATAAATATATTTATTTATACACACACACACACATATATATATATATACATATATAAAATTAATGTAATTTGGTATTTTTTTGGGAGGAGGGGAGTTCTAGCATCTGGAAGGACCAGGAAATACTTCATGAAGAAGGTGTCATTTGAACTGAACCAAACATTACAAGAAGGAAAGGTAAGGAGGGATTGCATTCCTGGTGTGGGGAATGGGCAATACAAAGACATAGTGATAAGAGATGGAACATCATATGAAACAGTGAATAGGCCAATGTGTATGGGTGTAGTGGTAATGGAATTTGAAGATCTTCCATGTCCTTTGTATTGGCAAGCAAACAGGTACTTAGCACCTTGTTTCAAATTCATGATATCAAGTACTTTTTTTTTAAGCTTGGATGTATTTCTATATACATATACACACATACATATATGCACACACATACATACACATATATTCATATATACCCCCATATATACACAAGGATATATACATGCATATATACATACATACACTTGTATAAACATACATATACTTAGATATCTATAATCATACACATTATGTAGAAATATACATTCATATACCTCTTTGTAAGACCGTATTATACTTATTTGCACTCTGTTTCTCTGTGGGTGGATAACCTCTTCCTTCATAAGTATGAGTCTTTCTATATTTTTCCAAGTCCACTAACTCATCATTTCCTACACCACAGCAATATTCCAATCTCATACTGTCTAGTTATTTTAAATAGTCTAAAACAATACTGATTTATATGACTGACATATTAGTGGCTTCCCTTTTTTCTCTTCTGATTAAATCTCTTTTAGCTTTAACTTTGTCTGAGATCATGATTACTACCCCTGCTTTTTTTCTGTTAAATTCTACTGTTGATCTTTATTTTATGATTGTATGTATCTCTTATTTCCTATCCCTCCTGACTTTTCAACTTTACTTCTTTTGTTTCATTTTTCAAATGCATTATTAACTTCTGATTTACATCATTTATTTCCGTCTGATTTTGAGTTACAAACTTTCTCCCCTTTTTCCCCCTATCCACCGCCCCAAAATAGCAGTCCCACAGAATATCCCCTCCTCCAATCTGCTCTCTCCCATAACTTCTCCCATACTCCCTTTGACTTTTCCAGTAGGGCATGGTGGATCTCTATGCCCCAGTGCCTATATATCTTATTTCCCAATTACATGTAAAATAATATTAATAATAGTATATATATATATATATATATATTTAACATTTGATTTTAAAACTTTGAATTCCTTTCATTCCCTTCCTCCCTTGTCACCCACCCTTACTGGGAAGATAAGCAGTTCAGTATAGGTTGAACATGTGTAGCTAATGCAAAACATTAACATACCGTGTTTCCCCGATAATAAGACACTGTCTTATTATTTTTTTTTGGACAGAAAAACACCAGAGGGCTTATTTTCAGGGGAGAGCTTATTTTAATGAATATTGACAGCAATTTTAATAAACAGGTAAATGTGAACAAAAAAATGTACCTTTATTCAATAAGCAAATCACTGGGGAGGAACAGGATGACGCGCTCACTGCTGCAGCTCTGATTGGATGCAGCTCGGAGCGTGGCGTGCGTTTCACGGGGGGGGGGGCAGTGCATACAGAGGATACCGTAATCTCAATAGGGCTTATTTTCGGGGGAGGGCTTATTTTAGAGGAATCTTACACAGTAAGGGGAGGGCTTATTTTCGGGATAGGTCTTATTATCGGGGAAACACGGTAGTAGATATATTGTAGAAGACTGACTATATTTCCCTCCCTCCTGTCCCATCTCCCACTTGTTCTATTTTCTACTTTGATCCCGTCCCTTTTCAAAAGTGGATGCTTCCAACTTCCCTCCCCTCCAGCCTGCCCTCCCTTCCATCATCCCCCCTCTCATCCCCTTACCCCCTACTCTCCTATAGGGTGAGATACCCTATTTAGTGTGTATTTCATTCCTTCCCCAATCCAAATTCCATGAGAATAAGGTTGACCCATTCCCTTTTGCCTTCCTATTCTTCCCCTCCATTGTAACCATTTTCCTTGGCCTCTTCTATATGAGATAATTTACCCCATTCTGTCTCTGCCCATCTGATCTCATTATATTCCTCTCTCACCTCTTCATTTCATCTTTTAAGTATCATCCCTTCCTATTAAATTGGTCCTGTGCTCTCTATCTATGCATACCGGTATACATATATCCACTCATTCACATATATATTCATACACCCATATACCTTCCAATATAGACATATATGTATATATTTCTATTCCTTTCAACTATTTTCATACTAAGAAAAGTTTCATCAGTTACAATGATCATTTTTCCATGTAGAAATGTTAATAGTTCAACTTTGATAAGTTCCTTATGATTTCGTTTCTCTGTTTACCTTCTCGTGCTTCTCTTGCTTCTTGTATCTGAATGTCAAATTTTCTATTCAACTCTGTTTTTTTCATCAAGAATGCTTGAAAGTCCTCTATTCCACTGAATGACCATATTTTCCCCTGAAACATGATACTCAGTTTTGCTGGCTAGGTGATTCTTGGTTTTAATCCCAGCTCCTTTGCCCTCCAGAATATCATATTCCAAGCCCTTCGATCCCTCAGTGTAGAAGCTGCCAGATCTTGAGTTATCCGGATTGTGTTTCCACAATATTAAAATTGTTTCTTCCTGGCTGTTTGTAATATTCTCTCTTTGATCTGGGAATTCTGGACCCTGGCTATAATATTCCTAGGAGTTTTCTTTTGGGGATCTTTTTCAGGAGGTGATTGGTGGATTCTTTCAACCTCTATTTTGCCCTCTGGTTCTAAAACATCAGGGCAGTTTTCCTTGAGAATTCCTTGGAGGATGATTTCTAGGTTCTTTCTTTGATCATAGCTTTTAAGTAGTCCAATAATTTTTAAATCCTCTCTCCTGGATCTATTTTCTAGGTCAGTGGTTTTTCCCATGAGATATTTCACATTGCCTTCTATTCTTTCATTTGTTTGGATCTATTTAACAGCATCTTGGTTTCTCATAAAGTCATTAGCTTCCATTTGCTCCAGTGTAATTCTGAAGCAATGATTCTCCTCAGTGAGCTTTTGAGATTCTTTTACCATCTGGCAAATCTGGCTTTTTAAAGCATTCTTCTCCTCATTGCCTTTTTGAGCCTCTTTTGCCATTTGAGTTAGTCTGTTTTTTAAGGTGTGATTTTCCTCAGTCAGGCTGTTGACTCTCATTTCATAATTTTCTTGCATTGTTCTCATTTCTCTTCCCAATTTTTCCTCCACTTCTCTTATCTGCTTCTTTAGGTCCTCTATGGCCTGTAACCAGCTGGTATTTTCCTTTGAAGCTTTTTGTGCAGGAGTTCTGACTTCACTGTCTTCCTCCTGTTCCATGCTTTGCTCCTTTTTGTCCCCAAAATAGGAGTCTAATGTTGGATTCTTCTGTTTGCTTTGTTTCCTTTGCCTGGTCATGTCGCCCCTCAGTCACTTGACCCCTGGACTTTTTGCCACAGTAGGACTCTGCCACCAGACAGGGGAGCTTTTGTCCCAAACGCTGGGTTTTTCTCAGCTGCCGGAGGTATTAGATGGGTGCACTCTCTGAGGCCTCCACACCCTCTGGCAAGCTGGTCACGCACCCCAGGACCTCCACCCTAGACTGCAATCCAGATCCAAGCAGGTCAAAGCAAGAGCGATTACCCCTCAGACTGGTCGCTTGGTCCCCCTACACTCTGCAGGCCAGGAGCTGAAGCTGCCACGTGGTGGCAGTGACTGCACTGCAGCAGTCAGTGGCTTCTTGCCCTAGGGGCAAAAGCCGAGGCACTCCCAACTACTGGGTCCCAAAGTCCACACTACATTGACCTCTCACTTTGTCCTTAGCATCTATGTGTTGATAATTCTGGACTGCCACAGCTGCTGGTGATCTGGAATCCTTCTAGCTGGTGGTTGGTCGGGCTGCCCTGGGGCTAAAACCTTTGGCTCGCGTGGGGCTAGGCTCAGCTCCCAGAGCACTGCACTGGCTGATTCCTGCTGGCCTGCCGAACTGTCCTCAGTGGGAGGTTAGCTTCTCTGTGTCATTTTGTGGGTTCTGTAGCTCCAAAGTTTGTTCAGAGTCCCCTTTTAGATGGGTTGGAGGTGGTGAGAGCCAGAGCCACACAGAGGTCCCATTTCTACTTTGCCATCTTGACTCCTCTCTACTTTACTCCTCTGTATCAAGTATTAAGATCCAGAACTTGTGAATCAAACAGTGGGATGAACTTGCTGATGTAACAGGAAGGGGTGGAACAGGGAGGAGCTAATACCATATATAAGGAAAAGCCCAAGCTAGAGAGCCAGAACTGAGAATTGGTGAGAGAGAGAACTGCCATGAATTGAGAACTGTTAGGAGCTGGAGAACTTCTGAGAGCCAACCAGAACTGCCTGCAACGAGAACTGCTGGGAGCCAGAACTGCTGGGAGTGAGCAGCGTGGAGGCTAGGGAGCTACTGTGAATGAGGAGAGTAGGATCCTTGCTTGAGGGAGTGAGTGAGAGAGGAGGATCCTTGCTTGAGGGAGCCTGTTCTGTTTTGAAGGTTTGGGAAGGCTTGGTGTTCACTGCATTGACTATGTATAACTTTGTGGTTATTGTAATGACTTTGACTTTCTGATTTGGGGACTCGGTTTTCTGGTATTTGAATAAATGCTTTGGTTCTGTCCTCCATGTGGAGAGCCTGTTACATTTTGTGATTCATGATTACACCAGCATATTCATAGCCACTGTGGACACTGTGAATATTGAATTGCTGGTACAATGGGGAGGAGAGTAACGGATAAGAAACTGAAAAGGTAGTACCTAAGGGCTAGGTTGTGAAAGGCTTTAAATGTTGAATAGAAAAGTTTATATTTGTTCTAAGAGGTAAAAGAAAGCCCCTGGAACCACCTGTGCTTTAGGAAAATCATTTTGTCATCTCTGTGGGGGATGAATTAGAGAGGGAGGAGACCTGACTATTGAAATATCCCAAGAAAAATATGATAAGAATGAAAACTAAGGAGGTGGCTATTTGAACAAAGAGAAAAGGATATAAAATAAAGATGTTGTGGAGATAGAAGTCCAAGATTTGGCAGCTGTTTGGATATGTTGGGTGCAGGTTAGTCAAGGATGATTTGGGTGTTGCAAACCCGGGTGATCTGAAGGAGGATGGTGCCCTCAATAGAACTGGGGAGTTAGAAAGGAAAGTTAGTTTGGAGGGAGTGGGGCATAATGAATTCTGTTTTGGATATTCTAAGTTTGAGATGTCTATGGGACATCTAGTTTTTCATGTCTAATAGGCAATTGGAGATGAGTAACTGGAGCTCAGAAGAGAGATGAAGCATGGCTATATAGATTTGGAAGTCATTTGCATAGAGACGATCATCTAACCCAAATGAGTTGATGAGGCCACCAAATGAAAGGGGATAAGCATAAGAAGAGGGCCCAGGAAAAAAATCTATGGAGTGTGCTCACAATTAATGGGTATGACATTGGCAAAGGACACTGAGCAGGAACAATTGGATGGACAGCAGGGGAACCACAAGGAGCTGCATCATCCAGGGGAGAGAGAGTATCCAAGAGTGGGTGATCAACAATGTTAATTATAGAAGAGTGAACATGGAGGAGAAGGACTAAAAAGATATTATATTTGGCACTTAGGAAGTTGTTTGTAACTTTGGATGAAATAGTCTTAGTTAAATGATGAGACCAGAATCCAGATTGTAAGGGGTTAAGCAGTGTATGAAAGAAGAGGCTGAGGCATCAATGGTAGACAGTTTGTCAAGTTTTTTAAGAAAATGAAGGTGATAGATAGTGTAGATGTTAGAGTAATATCCCTCTTAGGTCTTCTTCCCCAGATCCCACTCAAACTGGTGATTCCCATCCCCATAAAGCAGCCGATACCCTCAAGGTCCTGGGTTTTTAGTGCTGCCATTCACCCACCAATGTCGTTCTCATTACTTATCAGACATATTTAATTAGCTTTTACAAAAGGCATTTTCTCAGTTGATATAGCAAGGGCCATTACAAAAACTATACTTCCAAATGAGGAGCTCACACTACCTTTTGTATATAAAAGCTATCTGGGGAGAGCCTGCTTAAACTTCAGGTAAAAAGGTGGTGGTGGGGGAGGCTAGGTGGTGCAGTGAGCAAAGCGCCAGCCCCGGAAGTCAGGAAGACCCAACTTCGGTTCTGGCCTCAGACACTTAACACCCACACAAAAAAAACTAGCCATGTAACCTTGGGCAAGTTACTGAAGCCCAATTGCCTTCCAAAAAGGCAAAAAAAAAAAAAAGGTGGTGGTGGGGCAGCTAGGTGGTGCAGTGAATAGAGCACCAGCCCTGGAGTCAGGAGGACCTGAGTTCAAATCCAGCCTCAGACACTTAACACTTACTAATTGTGTGACCTTGGGCAAGTCACTTAACCCCAATTACCCTGCCTTCCACACTCCAAAACGCAAAAAAAAAAAAAAGAAAGAAAGGTGGTGGAGCCTACCCATGAGGGGCACATGGCAAAGGTGAAAGCAGCTGCTGGTTACTAGAAGTTCTTTTCTCCCTCTGCAGAGTCTTCATGAAGTTCCTTTTACATGTAGTTGTCTGGCAGACTCTAAGCACTAGTGTCTTTGTAGGGTGCACACTCAGCGCTTCTATCCATCACACAGGGTTATGATCTCTGCAACTACCTCCACCCTCAGGTGATTATATTTCCACATACATCCTCTATCATCAACCACTATTATTCCAGTGACTACTGCTGCTAACTCTGGCCAACTGCTGTAAGGAGTGGGGAGGGGAAGAGAGAAATTCTCTGCTCCCTCTAGCCAATTCTTCCTCATTTCTTTTCCTGGTGATGAGGAACTAGAGTTCGAGAAAGAGATTGGGGCTGGACAAATCAAGCTGGGGAATCATCTGCAGAAGAAATCACTAAATCCATGGGAGCTAATGAGATTTAAAAAAGAGGGTGCAGCACAAGAAGAGGACCCCAGACAGTGTCTTAAGGAACATCCATCCTTATAGACAAGATGTGACTGATTTTATAATTTCATGAGGCCCCCAGCCATGCTTGCTTCCCTCCCAGCTTAGCCCCCTCTCAGAACTTCCCCACCTTTTTACCAGTAGCCTTGTGCTCCTTCCCCCTCCCTCCTGCTTTCCAGCTCCCTTTTATGTTTTGTGTTCTCCTATTAGAATGTAATCTCCTTGTAGGTAAGGTTTGTCTTCTTTGCAACCTCAGTGCTTATCATGGTGCCTGTCACATAGTGCTTACTTACCAATCTATATATCTCTATGATCCACCAAAGGAAACTGAAAAAGAATAAAAATAGGTCAGAAGAAAGCAAAAAGAGAGCAGTACAAAGAAAAAGCGGAGGGTGCAGGAGGAAAGAGTAGTCAATACCAACAAAAGCTACCATTTAAGGATCCTCAGTAACCTTGGAGAGAGGAGTTTCAGTTAAGGAATGATGATAGAATGCAAGGGATTGAGAAGTGATTAGGAGAGGCAAAGAGTGCTATTTCTAGGAACTTACTTGCAAAATTCAAAGTCAGATGCAAGAAGGCAGAGGGGCTACATCCCCACCCATTCCTGCCTGATGCCCATTTTGTCACTGACAAACAGGTTTAAAGACTGACCCCTTTTCCAATCTTCATGCACTATGTACTCAGGGTATTGGAACTGGAGATGCCTGCTTAAAGCGGGGAGAAGACTAAAGGATCCTGGGATCATAGATTTAGAGCTGGAGGAGCCCTTAGAGGTAATGTAGTCCAAGCCCCTCCTTTACAGAAGAGGAAACTGAAGCCCAGAGAGATGAACTTACCCACAGTCAAAAAAGTAACAAGCAGCAGAGAGTTAGAATTCCAGCTTGGGTGTTCTGACTCTGAATCAGGTATCTTTTCCACTGTGCTGTTTATTCTTTCCCTGGAAAGCTAGTGGCAGACCTCTACAGGACACTGGTGAATGGATGAATAAATAGTTTTGGCTAGAGGAGCCACTCTGACCATCACCCTTCTGGTGTGCTCATAGCTATTCCTCTGATACCCATGGGGTCAACATTTCTCCCCTCCTAGAGGAGGACTTCTTAATATTTTATAGTATTTATATAATATATATTATTTATATGTCTATATATATTTATAATATATATATATTATTTATATCATGGAAACTTTGGCAATCTATTGAAGCCCATTGACCCCATCTCAGAACAATGTTTTTAAATAATTGAAGAAAATACTAACTTTCTGTTAGGAGTAAATAAAATAAAATGTTAATTTTCCCACTCAAATTCATAGATCTCTTGAAATCTATCCATTGACACCTTTGGGGTCCATGGACTCTAGGCGAAAAATGCTTGTTTTCAAGCAAAGCCCTCTGGCTCTGGCTTGGAGTGTATACTGTGGCCAGTGGACAAGAACTTCATGTTCATTGGTATCAACAATTAAAGTTAATGTTTAGAGATGGTCTTGAAACTATGTGAGTCATAGCACTTTTGCCTTATTCCATCATTCTTCCATCATCACTAACAAAACAAAAGGGACCTAGGGGCGGCCAGGTGGCTCAGCGAGTAAGAGCACCGGCTCCAGTGTCGGGATGACCTGGATCAAATCCGGGCTCAGATACTCAGCACCACACCAAGAAATAACTGGCCGTGTAACCTTCAGCAAGTTACTTAACCCCTATTGCTTAAAAAAAAAAAAAGGACCATATACGTAAGGCTAGACATTTTTTTTTGTAGTTTCCCTTGCCATGGTTGAAGTCATCACAAAGTGGCCAGACTAAAGGTGCTGAATCTCTCTGGTCCTCAAAAGGTGGTGCAGTGGACAGAACATTGGACCTGGAGTCAGGAAGACTCATCTTCCTCAGTTCAAGTCTGGCCTCAAATGTTTGCTAGCAGTGTGACTCTGGGCAAGTCATTTAACCCTGTTTGCCTCAGTTTCCTCATCTGTAAAATGAGCTGGAGAAGGACATGGTAAATTACTTTAGTGTCTTTGGCAAGGAAACCCTGAATGGGGTCATGAAGAGACAAACGTGACTGAACAACAAACAACACTTCATTTTTCCACTCAGGTCTTACTTGATACCTTTTCAAGATGGTAGAAAATACTAGAGCTGGTTCTAGTAAGTTCTCTGCTTTGTTCTACTAGAATTGTCTTTGAGATTCCAGGGCCATCTCCATGCCACAATTAGGCATCAGAGTAGACTTTTGTCAACAAGAATTTGTTAAATACTTAACTATATGCCAGGCACTGCTAAACACTGGACATACAAAGAAATCCAAAAACAGTCCCTACCCTCAAGTAGCTCCCAGTTTAATGAGGCATAAACATGAAATTAATTATGTACAAATAATATAGAGATAGGGCAAATTGAAGGAAATCTCAGAGGGAAGCTTGAACATCCCCCTTCTGTTACAAGCATTAAGGGGGACCCAGAAAGTCTTCTTATATAAGATGGAACTTTAGCTGGGACCAGGGAAGGAAGCCATGGAAACCAGGAGATAAGGAGGGAGAATATTCCCCAAAGGGGGGACAGTCAGTGAGAATGCTGAGAGATGAACAATCTTGACTTGAGGAAAAAGGAAGAAGGCCAGTGTCATGAAAGCACAGAGTACAGGAGAGTAATAAAATATGGAAAAAGACAGAAAAGGTAGGAATGAGCTAAGTTATAGAGTCTTAAAAGCCCTTTGCAAAGGTTCTTGGGCAAAATGAAGAGAAAAACATGGCCTAGCTACCAGGGCCCCTTGTATTGCCTTCTTTATTGCTCCAAGCAGGGCTTGCTCAAGGCAAAATTGTGAAGTTGGCCTCTAGATATTTCAGGAAAGGACCTGATAAATTCAATTTATACTTTGGCAAAAATGACTGATGCTGGCTAAATATATGACCTTTCTACCTCCCTCTTTCTGTGGGGATTAGGATTTTTAGAGACTGCTAAAATTTAAACCCAAAGGAATGATTCTCTAAGGGTTCAATTTCCAGTATGAGTGAGCAGTTTGAAAATAAACCACTGAGGGGTGACCAGGTAGCACAGCGAGTAAGAGCACCGGCTCCAGAGTCGGGATGACCTGGGATCGAATCCGGGCTCAGATACTTAGCACCACACCCAGAAACACCTAGCTGTGTAACCTTGAGCAAGTTACTTAACCCCAATTGCTTAGGGGTGGCCAGGTGGCTCAGTGAGTAAGAGCACTGGCCCTAGAGTCGGGATGACCTGGGGATCGAATCCGGGCTCAGATACTTAGCACCACACCCAGAAATAACTGGCCGTGTAACCTTGAGCAAGTTATTTAACCCCAACTGCTTTAAAAAAAAAAAAAAAATAAACCACTGAATTTTATTTAAATTCCTGGTTAAAAAAACAAACTCTAAAATGTATTACTAAACAAATGTTTATTTTTAGAGAGTTAGCTGCCTTGGAGTACTAAAAAGCTTAGTGACTTACCCACAGTCACAGAGACAATATGTGTCAGAGGTCCAGTTTGAACCCAAGCCTTCCTGGCTGTAAGTCCAACTCTCTAGCCCCTTTGCCAAACTGCCTCTCAAGGTGTTAGAGAAATGAATTATAATTATACCACCCAGGCAGCTGCTCATCCTGTTATGTCTAGTATCAGAGTAAGGTTGGTGCCAATCTCAAACCCTTTTGCCCTTAAGCTGATGGAACATTCCTCTCTGCCTTGGCCTCCCTGTCTGGAACATGCCTCTGGTTTTCTTTTTTCCAAAGGGGAAGTGCTCTTCTCTTTAGCTTCCATTTGGAAGTGGAAGGTATTGTACCATAGGCACAAAAAATAGGTTGTCCTGTCGCTTCTAAGGCTCATAACCTTGACTCAAATTTCTAAATTCTTACAGGTTGGTTTGACCAGGTACAATAGCACCAAACATTTCAGGCTGAGAACAATGGCTTGCTGTGAACTCTGAGAAAGGAAGGTCCGGGAGAGAAGTTCCTCTTCATGTCTTTTGAAGGCTGACTAGGAGGTTTGCTTGTTGAACCATGAAGCTCCCCAAGGAGAAATGTTTGTCTAAGACTCTGTGGGACTCACTTCTTTGTAATTAGTCACAAGGAAATACCAAGGACTAGAGAAAGAGAGGATAAGGTAAGGAAGAGAGGATCAAGGACCATCAATTCCTGTTTTTCCAGACAGATACTCTCAACTGCCTTAGATTAGGCAACCTTGGAGATTGTTAGAAGGGATGGCAGAACATCCCAGGGCTCCAGGATGCCCCGGCCACAGGGTGTCAGTTTCAACTGCATCACTTTTCCTTGTCAGTTTCAACTATGTTTCTTTCTCCCTATATTGATGTTGAGAATGCTTGGGGAGTGGACAGACAGCATGGGCTGCCTTTTGTGGCATGAGAGGTAGAAGCTTTGGGGAAATAAGAGATAAGGATGTTCTCTACTTGGTTCAAAAATTTGTTCCTACACTGCAAATATAGTTCGTGGAATTTTCTGTTTTGAATTTCTATGTCTGCTAGCTTAGTCTAGAAGATTCATGGAAATGGGGGCTTGGCACTATGAATTTGAATGATTGAAGGGCCCTAACCAAAACATGAGTTTAGGTTTAGCTCTTTATTAGCTCTTACATTAGTTCTTGCCATGTTCAAGACACAGGCGTGACACTGTCAATACCTTTCTCAATACCCTTCAGTGGCCAAAAAATAAAATAAAGACTCAACCTGCCATTAAAGAGAGTCCACAGTCTTAGTATGTCCTCTTCACAAAAACTACCAGTTTAATTGCCCTAAACTTCATGTTCCTCGTCAGTAAAATGGGTAATGTCATGCCTGAAAAGGACATTAGGACAAATAATATGAGAGCTAGAAATGGCCTTGCAGATCATCTACTACATACCTCTCGTTTTACAGATGAGGAAACTGAGGCCTAGAGAAGGAGTGGCTTGTTCAAGGTCTCACAATCAATCCTAGACTTCAGGCTGGACTCTTTCCCCTGCCCCATATACTGTTTAACCCTGATTTACTATGGTTATCAGAAGACATCCAGCAATTCTTGCTGAGTTGCTGCTCTGGGGTTAAACAGTATCAGGGTACAAAGTCAAAGATTGGACCAAATCATTTAGTAATGGGGGTATCATGAACCAACAGAGCTTTCATGAAGGCTTTCATAGCATTTAGAAGTGGAACAGGTTTTGGGCACCAGCTAGCGCAATCCCCTTATTTGTACCAAATACTGATTTTTCTACATATAGGTTGGAAGCAAATAGAGTCTGCAAAGCCTGACATCTGACTTAAGCCCAAAGAAATAAAATCACTTGCCTGAGGTCACACAGCAAAATTAGTGAAAGAACCCAGAATGAGGATCTGGGTTTTCTGGTTCCTAGTTCTGGGTCCATAAAACTTGGGTTTAAATGTTGATTGTGCCACTTACTAGTTCTGTGAGCCAACCTCACAATGACAAAAATCTATGTTTGCCTTTAAGAGTTTTTTGGTTTGTTTAAAGTATCACCAAGTGAGGCAATGTGTTGCTGTAACCAGAATATTGGATATGGGGTGAGAGGGGCTGGGTCAGAATCCAAACTCTTCTATTTACTGCCCGGGTGACCTTGGGCAGGTCATTTCAATTCTCTCCTTTTTTGTTTTCACATGTCCAAAGCTCTTTTGACAGGGCACTGAGAGGCTCTTGTGTGGTTTGAAAGTGCTGAGGGCCAATAAAGCACACTGGCTGTCTTGCCAAGCTTTCCTGAACAGGAGTGATCCCTGACCCCAAAAGTTAGATTTAGCAACAATGGTTGATCTTTGATGAAAAATTCCCTTTCCCTGTCAACATGACCAAGTCATAGGATAAAGTCCAAACTCCTTAACCTAGTATTCAAGGCTTCTATAGCTGAGTCTCAGCATAAGTTTGCATACTTGTCTCTTGCTTGGAGGTAAGCATAGCATAGTGGAAAGAACATTGAACTTGGGAGGTAGAAAACCTAGCTTGGAATTGGGTCCTTGGCTCTGTACTTACTACCTATACGATTGTGGGAAAGGTCATTTCCCTAAGCCTCAGCTTCCACACCTATAAAATGGGGATAATAGTATTTGAACTACCTTCCTCACAGGGTTGTTGAAAAAAAGAAATGTTTGATCAATCAGAAAGTTCCTTAGAAATGGGAGTTATTATTAATGCTCCACTATGCATTCTCCTGTCCAAACAGAGCAGCAGTCCCACCCATTCACTGTGCCTTGACTATGCCATTACTTTCTCTCCTTCATGTCTTTGTTTGTGCTCTTCTTCCCATGTAGAATACCTTCCCTTTTCCTCTCCATTTCTACTGTTAAACCATTTGACTTTGATGATGAGAACTTATTTTTTTCCCCTGTATTTCACATGCATTGTCTTGACTTGGCCTTGAATCCTTATCCTCTTGGGGGATAATGGAAAGCGTGTTCTTCCTAAATCCAGCAGCTCCCACGAGATAAAACTGGCTTTATATCATAATCTCCAAATAGGATTGGCCAGACAACCTCCCTTGAACAGGTAAGATGGTGAAGTGAAAAGTATTTGCTGATTGACTGATAAATCAAATTGAACAGGGAGTAGGGGACCTAGATTTGAGTTTTATCTCTGTCACTAACTCTCAGGTCAGGGTTTAGACCCACACAATTTTTATAACTTCAAAGGACCTTAGAAAACAATTAACTCAACTGCCTCATTTTAGAGAGAGAAACAGGCTCAGAGCAGGGCCCACATGACTTGCCTACGGTTAGGGCTAGACTGAATTCCAGGTCTCCCTGGGTTTCATCTAAGTGTATCCCATTTTTTCCATTCAATAAATGTTTGATTCAAGGAAGAAAAATAGTTTCTGAGATGTTTTCCCTGATCTTTTGACATCTCTCTGTCTAAATTCCTGTTTAGGAATCCCTTTTCTTACTTACTTTTCCAAACTGATGGAGAGTGACAAGTGCAGAGTCAAAATAACATTGTGAAAAAGAATCATTATTAGGAACTCTGACCAATACAGTGATAAGCCATGATTCCCAAGGACCAGTGATTCGGGATCCTACCTACCTCCTGACAGACAGAGAGATGATGGACTCAACATGTAGGACAAGACATATATTTTTAGAAATGACTAGTCTGGAAGTTTGTTTTTCTTGACTACAAATATTTGTTACAAGAGTTTTGTGCTTCTTTCTTCTCAATGGGGAGAAGTTAGGTGAGAGGAGAAAATAGATTATTAATTAAAATTAACAAGTATTTAAATAAATATATGAATTTATAAATATAGAAATGAATGTTTGAATAAATGAATATCTAAAAATTAATCAATTTTAAGGGGGGAACCCCAAGGTGGTATGGTATAAACAGGGATGGGGAACCTGTAGCCTCAAGGCCACATGTGACCCTCTAGGTCCTCAAGTATAGCCCTTCTGATTCAGTCAAAGGACTGTACTTGAGGACCTAGAGAGCTACATGTGGCCTGAAGACCACAGGTTCCCCATCCCTGGTAGAATGATAATTGTTTTTGAAATCACAGGACCTGTATTCACATTTCTACCTCCATTTCTTCACCTATGAGGGTGGTCTAGAATAGTCCTGAGTTCTAAATCTACCATATTATGAAACTACTATTCAGAAGTTACTTGCCTGAGGTCACACAGCTGAAGCATGGGGCAGCTAAAGAAAAGAGAAAGGAAACTATGAAACTATGCTAATGATCATCTCAAATTTTCAAAGTTTATTTGGCCTCCATCCTTTGAGAATCATTTGCTCCTAGGATTTTCATAGGGAAATATTCCAAGGTTGTAAATCAATCTTCTTTCTTCAAAGCAAGAGAAAAAGGAAAGGGTCAAAGGGAGGGAAAGGGAAATCTGAGTCCTTAGAAAATAAAAATAAAAAAAAAAACCTTGAAAAATACTAATAGTGGCTTCTCTCCAACTTGATATCATTCCCATCCCCACCAGCTTCAGTATCTTGGTCTCCAGGGAGTTCATACTAAGTTTCCCTCTCACTTTCCTTTTGGGACCAGCCTCCTGCCCTAAGCCAAATCCCAGATTTGGGTCTAACTGGTTTGGGTGGGCCTGATTCCTGAAGAGGAACTGCAGCCCTCTCCCAAAGCTGGCTGGTTTTAACTTGCCCATTGACTTCCTCCCTCCACTCCAACTTCACTGAGGCATCTAAGTACATCCAGAAGCCCTCAGGGGCATCATCATTTTGCTTACTAAGCTGACATTTCACAGAAAGGCAAATAGTGTCTCCAAGACCCTGGATGGCTGCAGCCAGCATCCAGAGAAGGGGCCCTGGATATCTACAGACACTCAGCCAAGGCCTTGCACAACACTGGCTTAAATCACCTTTGGGGAACTGCTCTGGACAGCAAGATTCAGTGGCAGGCATCCCATCACCCCCTCCCCAAATCCCTCCCACTCCAGATAGAATCATTATTTTTGTTAAATTTTCTCCTGCTTTGTTGGGGGTGGTTAGTCTGGTTTCAACCTTGCTTCAGTTTGGTTTGCTTTTTCTAGGTTTGATAGTACATAGTGATGTGGGCAGCCAGTAATCATTCAAAGGATGAGAGCTTTAGAGCTGGAATGCAACTTTGGCCATAGAATGCCAGATCTAGAAGGGTCATTAGGACATAGAATGTTAGATTTGTGGGGAATCTTAGAACAGAGAATGTGAGAACTGGGAGGAACCTTAGAACAGAGAATGTCAGAACTAGAAGGGTCCTTATGACACAGAATGTCAGATCTGAGAGAGATCTTAGAACAGAGGATGTCAGAGCTGGGAAGGGCCTTAGAACACAGAATGTTAGAGTTCAGAGAAGGCTTAGAAGAGAGACCTTAGATTAAAACACAAAATATCAGAGCTATAAAAGACCTCAAAACATCTGGTGTCAGAGTTGGAAGAAATATAGAACATCAGAACTGTTAGAAACCTTAATACAGCTAGAAGGGCCTTAGACTATAGAATGTCAAAACTAAAGGGGCCTTGTAACAGTGTCTGAGTTAGAAGAGACCATAGAATATTAGGCCATCTGATTCACGGGCGAGTAGGAACCTTAGAATGTGGGATTTGGGAGCTGGGAACGATCTTGGAAGTCATCTAGGAGACTGACTCTGCTTGGGGGAAATTGAGGATTTGTCTATGGGCAGACAAAGACTTTGCCATCTATGGTTGCTTTTTCTCAAATCTGTGTCTTGACTCAGAGTGAGTGGGCCCACGAAGTTTGTCTCAGCCCAGTCACTTAGTGCATTTCCCCTCAGCCTGGTTCCCTATGATAAGAGCCAGGTTTTTGAAGAGAAGAGATAAATTAATGTTTTTAAGAGATGATCTGAGGTACATCAGACAAGAGCACACAGCCTGATTTATCCCTGGACAGGCAAGAGTCTCTTTGCTTAGGATCCTGCAATTCCTCTTATTTGGCTCATGAGGCCTTCCCCGATCTCCCTCAGAATACCTTATAATCCTACAACTAGTTCATAGTTAGAGACAGGGGGTGATGGTGAGGGGCACCTTAAGTTATTATCAATCCATGTTTTAAGAGCGATTAATTTCCTCTGCAAAAACAATGCCCCATCAAATGTGGCAAGACAGTGGCCCAAGTGGTTTGCCCTCGTGGGACCAGAAACCCGCATTTGTCGACATTTTTTGCATCTCAGAGTGGATCTGAAATTTCCATTTTTGTATATAAAACTGCAAACATCTGTTATGATGATTTTTCTCCATTACTTAAAAAATAATTCAAATTAACATGGTAATTCCAATTTAGTCTCTGTACTCTTAAAGAATTTTCTTCCAGGGGCAGCTAGGTGGAACAGTGAATAGAGCACGAGCCCTGGAGTCAGGAAGACCCGAGTTCAAATCTGGCCTCAGACACTTAACACAAAAAAAACTAGCCATGTGACCTTGGACAAGTCACTTAACCCCAATTGCTCTACAAAAAGAAAAAAAAGAATTTTCTTCTGCTCTCTGCTATTGTTTGAATGGGGGTGTGTGGGGGTATTCAAGGAGGATTAGCACCTCTGGTGCGAGGGCTGGCTGAGCCCTTTTTATGGTTGCCCATCCACCTTCCATGCCCACCTGTAGCTCCAAGAAGCTGTAGCATTCACAGTGGCCACCCCCTGGGGTAAATTGTCTCAGTAGGGAGGCTAAACCAGATTGAAGATAAATCGATGGGTCTTAACCCTGTCAGTGAATTAGGTGGATGTCTACTCTAATCATGTGAAGATGTTCCCCTGAAGAATGGGTGGAGGTGAACATTTTGTTCCAATGGCCACGAAGGCAGATGAAGCAGGTACTGTGGAGTTTTTAGAGCTTGGTCAGACATTGAAGACGCCAAGGTCAACCACCACATCCACTGCCAATCATCCTGACTTTTGTCTTGCCGATGGACTTTGATAATTCTGGAAGAGAGAGTGAGGCTGATGGCTTTGTGCAACTCTGCCTTATTTAAATCCAATTCAAACCACAAGTCAAGATATCACCTCCTGGGGCTGCTAGGTGGGGCAGTGAGTAAGAGCACCAGCCCAGAGTCAAGAGGACCCAGGATCAGTTCCAGCCTCAGATACTTAACATCCACACAAAATAACTGGCCGTATAACCTTGGGCAAGTTACTTAACCCCAATTGCTTTAAAAAAAAAAGACATCACCTCCTGATGTTATTGGTCCCCTTTAAAAACAAAGGACAATCATTCTTTTAATTAGTTATTGATGTTTTTTCTTTTTTTTTTTTTTTAGTATTTCCATCACTCTTCTCCACTATTCCATACTCCCTTCTTCCTTTCCCAGAAAAAAGACATCCCTTCTTACAAATACAGTTACACAAAACAGATTCATGCATTGTCTATGTTTTAACAGGTTTGTTTCATTCTCTACACCTGTAGTCTATCACCTCTGGGCCAAGAGGTGGGAAGAACAATTCGTCATCAGTTGTCTGGGGTCATTATTGGTCACTGCATCAATCAGCATTCTTAATTCTTTTGCAATTGTTTTCCTTGATAAGGTTTAGTCGTTGTATAAATGGTTCACCTGTTTCTGCCCACTTCACTGAATTAATTCGTGCACATCTTCTCACGTTTCCTTCCCCACAGTCAGGACTTTTTAAAAATGGGACCCATTTCTGCGTGCCCATGACCCCACTCCCATGAAGCTGTCTGTTGTAACAAAGCAAAACCAGCCCCCATATTGTCCATGTCTCATAGTGGATGCAACATTCTATACGTGGTTCAGTGGAAAAAGTATGGATTCTGGAGTCAGAGTACCAGGTTCAAATCCTGCCTCTGAAAATTATTATCTACATAGCCTGAAGCAAATACCTTAGCTTCCCTGGGCTTCAGTTTCTTCACATGCAAAATGAGGTAATTGGACTATACGACCTCTGAAGCCTCCTCAGGTTCTCAGTATGCTAATGGTCCCTTGCCTTTCTAACAAGGTTTCTTTCACATGAACTGTGCTCCATATCCTCCTGGAACTGTGAAGTTGGTTTTTTAAAACAAAAATGTAGAACTTTGCTCTTGTCCCTGTGACGGGTGAAAGATGTAATAACTGAGGAAATAAAAGTTCAATTTCGCGAGAATATTGATTTATTAAGCAATGCATGTCAATTGCCTAACAGAGTAGGACAAGACCTCCTCAGCTAAGGCCTGGATCCAGAATACAGCAGGGGACAGACTTTTACTCATTAAAACCAATTAATCAAATAAGGACAACTAATTAAAAGGAAACAAAACAACATACAATCTGATTTCTAATTAGGTGAAAGATTAGGGATATTCCAAGTTGGCAGGGGGCAAATGAACAGATGCAATTCCCCAAAATTAAAAAGGAGATATCCCACTCTCCCCAAGTGTCTGTAAACAATCAAAGGCGGGGGGCGGAGTCAAGACGGCAGAATAGAAACACGACCTCCCCGCAGCTCCGGCTTCCACCTTCCCCAATCCATGTAAAAAGGGGACTCTAAACAAACTTTGGAGCTGCAGAACCCACAAAATGACACAGAGAAGCTAACCTCCCATTGAGGACAGCCCGGAAGGCTGGCAGGAGTCATCCAGCTCAGCGCTCTGGAAGCCACATCCATCCCCACTCTGAGGCTTTAGCCCCAGGGCGGGCCTGACCAGCCACCAGCAAGAGGGACCCCAGATCAGCAGCAGCTGTGTCTGTTTCCAGATTTATCAACACATAGATGCTAAGGACAAAGTGAGAGGTCAGTTCAGTCTGATCTTTGGGGAGTGCATGGCTTTTGCCCCTGGGGCAAGAAGCCACTGAGAGGTACAGCCAGCTAGCTCCACCTAGCAGCTTCAGCTCCTGGCCAGCAGAGTATGGGGGACCAAGCATCAGTCTGAGGGGTAATTGCTCTTGCTTTAACCTGCTTGGATCTAGATTGCAGTCTAGAGTGGAGGTCTAGCTTGTCAGAGCATGTGGAGGCCTCAGAGAGGGCACCCATCTAATACCTCCAGCAGCTGAGAAAAACCCAGAGTTTGCGATGAAAGCTCCCCTGTTTGGTGGCAGAGTCCTACTGTGGCAAAAAGCCCAGAGGTCACGTGACTGAGGGGTGACATGACCAGGCAAAGGAAACAAAGCAGACAGAAGATTCCCACATTAGACTCCTATTTTGGGGACAAAAAGGAGCAAAGCATGGAACAGGAGGAAGACAGTGAAGTCAGAACTCCTGCACCAAAAGCTTCAAAGGAAAATACCAGCTGGTTACAGGCCATAGAGGACCTTAAGAAGTAGATAAGAGAAGTGGAGGAAAAATTGGGAAGAGAAATGAGAACAATGCAAGAAAATTATGAAATGAGAGTCAACAGCCTGACTGAGGAAAATCACACCTTAAAAAACAGACTAACTCAAATGGCAAAAGTGGCTCAAAAAGGCAATGAGGAGAAGAATGCCTTAAAAAGCCAAATTTGCCAGATGGAAAAAGAATCTCAAAAGCTCACTGAGGAGAATCATTGCTTCAGAATTATACTGGAGCAAATGGAAGCTAATGACTTTATGAGAAATCAAGATGCTGTTAAAAAGATCCAAACAAATGAAAGAATAGAAGGCAATGTGAAATATCTCATGGGAAAAACCACTGACCTGGAAAATAGATCCAGGAAGGGGCAGCCAGGCAGCACAGCAAGTAAGAGCACTGGCCCCAGTGTTGGGATGACCTGGGGATGGAATCCAGGCTCAGATATTTAGCACCACGTCCAGAAATAACTGGCCGTGTAACCTTGAGCAAGCTACTTAACCCCAATTGTTTATAAAAAAGAAAGAAAAGAAAATAGGTCCAGGAGAGATAATTTAAAAATTATTGGACTACCCGAAAGCCATGATCAAAGAAAGAACCTAGAAATCATCCTCCAGGAAGTCCTCAAAGAAAACTGCCCTGATGTTTTAGAACCAGAGGGCAAAATAGAGGTTGAAAGAATCCACCGATCACCTCCTGAAAAAGATGCCAAAAAGAATACTCCTAGGAATATTATAGCCAGGCTCCAGAATTCCCAGATTAAGGAGAGAATATTACAAGCAGCCAGGAAGAAACAGTTTTAATGTTGTGGAAAAACAATCAGGATAACGCAGGTTAATCTGGGTAAATGCTGAAATACAGGATGAAATCTGTGGACATTGTGTACACAGCATTTCCCTGGCTAATAATCTTGTCCAAAAAAAAGAAAGGAAGGAAGGAAGGAAAGAAGGACAGAAAAAAAGAACAAAAGAAAGAAAGAAGGAAAGGAAAGAAAGAAAGAAAAAGAAAGAAAGGAAAGATAGAAAGAAAAAAGAAAAGGAAAGGAAAGAAAAGAAAAGGAAAATAAGTTCTTCTGGCACTATTTGTCCTCTTTTTAAGTATTCACAAAGTATCCCTTAATAATACAGTTTAGAATTTTGCCAACCCTTAAAGTCAGCTTCACTGTCCTGTAGTGTGAAGAGTGCCCTCTTCCCTTTTTTTGAAAATTCAGACGTTTGCCTGTCATCGGTCTTGTGGTACTTCTCCCGCCTGCCAAGGTTTCTCAAAGATTGCAGACAGTAGCTAAGCAATCCTATCCAGTTCATTTAGTACCTTAGGGTGCTGTTCCTACAGGCCTGGTCATTTGAACTTGTTGAGAGAAGGCTAAGTCCTCAAATGAGAACACGTTGGTAAATATTTTGTAAACTTTGAAAGCACCATGTAAATGCCAGTTCTGATTAGTATTCAGGAGGTGGGGAACCGGTGGCCTTGAGTGCAGCCCTTTGACTGACTCCAAAATGGTTGCACTTGAGGACCTAGAGGGTCACAAGTGGCCTTGAGGCCTCAGGTTCCCCACCCCTAGGTAACTATTACTGTTATTATTATAGTATAAGTTTAGAACCTGGAAGAGATCCCTGAGGCTATCAGCCCAGTCCTCTCCACCATTTCATAGATAGGGGAACAGGTTGCTCAGGATCACCCAGGTAAGCAGGTAGCACTATTTCTTGTCTTACCCTGGGCCTCAACTTTCTGTTATTCTTTTTTTGTTCTGTCCTTTCATGCAATTATCCTCCTGGGGAGAAAAAAATAAAAGAAAGAGAAGAGCTTGTATGGGCAGCTAGGTGGCTCAGTGAATAGAGTACTGGCCCTGGAGTCAGGAGGACCAAGTTCAAATCCAGCCTCAGACACTTAACACTTCCTAGTCGTGTGACCTTGGACAAGTCACTTAACCCCAATTGCCCTGCCTTCCCCCCTCCAAAAAGCAAAAAACAAACAAACTCCAAAACAAAAGAGAAGAGCTTGAGTTCCAGCTTCTCTCCATCACCCCCTCCACTGTGAAAAGAGCCAATCCCATCTTTCCCCTTCCTCTCTTGAACCAAATATAGCTAAGAGCCTTTGTTGCCATATTCAGCATCCATTCCCTCCGCTCAATCTGAGCTTTAATATTTCTCACACTATTCACACAGGCTGTGACAGGCATTTGTATTCATCCCCCATTATCTCCCCTTGTCTCTGTCTATCTCATAAAATATCTTTAAATTCTGAGTTGGTTGAGGAGTTCCCTGCATGTTTTAGTTTTGGTCTCTTTAGACAATTCAGAGGATCATAGATCTAAGGGGACTTCAGAGCCCATTAGTCCAATCTTATCATTTTGTGCAGGAGGAAGCTGAGGCCTGGTAAAGGTAAGTCGCCTGCCTGAGGTCAGGTATGTGATAAGTATCAGGGGTAGGATTTGAACACATGTCCTTTGACTCCAGAGTCAGGGTTCATTTCACTGCATCAGGATGCCTCCTTATTGGAATAATTTGAATCCTTTTGTTGTCATTAAGATTGCCTTTTTCCTACCATCTTTCTTAGGCCAACTTTGCTGTTCAGTCATTTTTAGTCATGTATGACGCTTTGTGATCCCATTTGAGGTTTTCTTGGTTTGTCATTTTCTTCTCCAGTTCATTTTTACAGACAAGGAAACTGAGGCAAAAAAGGTGAAGTGACTTGCCCAGGGTTACACAGCTAGTAAATGTCTGAGCCTAGATTTTAACTAATGAAGATGAGTTGACTCCAGGCCTGGTGCTTATCTAAGACATGTCAGACTGTGCTTGGCTTTTCCTTCTCCTGGAGTCTCAGGTCTCCAGAATCCTAGCCCTGAGCTCTTCCCTCCAACCTCTGCTTTTATTTTCAATTTGTGGGTCCTTTGGTTCTTGCTCTTCTCTAGGCCCCTGTTGCCTCAGTTCTGTCTCTAAGCCTGATATTGCCTGATCCATTCCATTTTTACCATCCCAATCTCCATCACCCCCTTGATTTAATAGGACTCATGATCATGACTCATATAGGGCAGGGGAAATCTGGGAATGGGGATCAGGTAACCAAGCAGGGATTGCAAATATGGATGCCTAGACCTAGCAGGAAGTAGACCTAGGAAACAAGAAGCAAGATCAAGAACACAGGCGTTCTCTCTAAGACAAGATCAGATCACAAGGAAATCATTCAAGAAGGACACATCTTTCATGATTCAGGTGGAACAAGGCAGAGCTGGAAAGGAGGATCCCCAGCACAGAGGAGAGAACTGCTAGGCTTAAAAACTCACTTATACCTGGCAGTGTTTCCCTTTCCCTTCCTACAATTTTCAGATTAATTTCCTTCTAGCTTCAGTCCCTAGACTTTCCCACTCTTGGTGAGTTTTCACATACCTCCCTCACCTCCCTTCCCCCTCCCCCGCCCCAGTCTAGGAATAGCCAAGTGTTCAGTGTCAGAGTCCAGAAATAGGAAGTATTGTCCATTGCATGGATGTGGTGACTGAATCACAGTGAAGTATATTGATCTGCCTCAAATCCCCCACCAGGTAGATGATAGGAGGAGGAAAAAAAAACAAGAAAACTTGTCCCAGGTTTCTTCACTGTGACCTGCAAGGTGGAACAGAATGATACCTCAAAGGGCTGGTACATTGGAAAAACCAAAATCTAGAGTCATGGAACTTCATGGTTCAAATTTCATCTTTTGGTGTGAACTGACCTAATCATTGTAGAGAACAATTTAGAACTACACCCAAAGGGATATAAAAGTCACACATTTGACCCAGCAATATGACTACTAGGTCTGTTTCTGAAAGAAATTTTTAAAAAGATAGAAAAGGATTTATTTGTGCAAAAATACTTATAGCAGCTCATTTTGTGGTGGAAAAGAATTGAAAATTGAGAGGACATCCAACAGTTAGGGAATGACTGAACAAGATGTAGTATATGATTGTGATGGAATACTATTGTGCTAAAAGAAATTACTAAGGGGATGGCTTCAGATAAAAAAAATAACAAACAAACAAACCTTGGAAGACCTATATGAGTTGATATAAGGTAAAGTGAGCAGAACCATGAGAACATTTTACACGGGAGCAGCAATGTTGTAATCATGATCAACTGCAAAAGACTTAGCTACTGTAATCAATACAATAATCCACAACAATTTCAAAGGATTCGTGATGAAAAATGTTATCCACAGTAAGAGAGAGAGAATTGATAAACTTTGAGTGAAGATTGAAGCATATTTTTTTCATTTGTTTCATTTTTCTTGCTTTTTTTTTTGCAATATACCTAATATGGAAATGTTTTGAATGACTTACCATATATAATGTGTGCCATATTGCTTGCCTTGTCAATGAATGGAAGAAGGACTGGAGGGAGGGAGAGAATTTGAAACTCCAAATTTAAAAAATGAGTATTAAAAATTTTTTAAAGAAAAGACAGAGAAACAAAAAGAAACCCCTCTCAGGTACTTTCTATCTGTGAACCATTGGGTCTTATTTTCCTCATCTATAAAATCAGAGGGTTGGATGAGAAGGGTCTCTCAGGTCCCTTTCAGCCTAGATCTCCAGTACTCTAATATTCAGTTGAGTGACCTTGGCTAAGTCCTTTAACACCCCTGGGTCTCAGGTTCCTCATTTTGTCAATTGAGGTGATTGGACTAGATGGTCTTTGAAGTTTACGCAGTTCTATTTCAGTGATTCTCTGACAAAAGAATTCTAATATTTTTCCCAGCTCTAACTAGGTGAATTCTGTGAGTATCATTAGTCTGTTTCTACTCATCACAGTTTGGGTCTAATACCAGAATGACTTCTAAAAATAAGACTTTGACCATTAGCACAGCAGCAGAGGGAATGCTACAGAACCTAGTTTCATTATTTCCCCATCCTGCAAGGCAAGGACTATTACCTGGAGAAGAGAGAAAAAGGAAGAGCATTTATTTATTCAGGAAGTCTAGCCAAATGGTGCCATCTGGTCCCCATGACTCCCCACTTAGAGCCAGAAGGGCAGAGGTCTGTAGGTATCACATGCAAGGGAGACTGAGTTGGAAGGCCTGCAGTCACTTCCAAACCCTCTCCAGTTTGGGTCCGAGCACCAGAGGTACCATTGTACAACTGAATTCTACCTTCCATCTTCAAAGACCCTTCCGCCCAATCTTCAGACCCCCTTGGCTGCTCCACCTCCCCAAGGGAAGCTGCTTTTGGCTCCAGTGAACTATAGAAACAGAACCTGAAATGAAAAGAAAACCCCACACAACCTCAATCATGAGCATTCATACAGCTCTTTACCCTTTACAAATGCATGGATGTCAGCATGATATCGTGAAAAGAGCCTTGGATTTGGAGATGAAAGTCCTCAGCTTGTTGTATGCTGGCTCTGCCCCTGACTGGCCGTGTGATGAGCCACAGGTCACTTAGCTCTAGGAGCCTTGTTCTCTTGGCTTCTCACCCCACAGGATGGTCGTGAGGCTCCAACCAGGAGGTGGATTCAAAATTCTCAGAGTACATAAATGTCACTTATAATTCTTTCTTGATCCCCTATGACTGCCCTGTGAGACAAGCTGGGCAGTGATCTTCACTGCCATTTTAATGATAATGAACAGGAGCTTTAGATAAGTTAAGTGACTCACCCATGACCAAATGGAGTGAATAACAGAGCCCAGGCCTGGAATCCAACTCATTTGACTTCTAAGGGAGAGGTTTTCACTGCTCTGATGTTGAGAGAACAGACGAGAAGCTGGGGAGGTGAGACTCATGTGAAAGGGAAGCAGACAAGGTAAGGCTATGTTGGATCAATGGGCTGGTCCTTGCAATAGCTTCCAAATTGGTTCCTCTACTTTGAGTCTTTTCTCTCTCCTCCATCCTCCACCCAGCTGCCAATATCATCTTCCTAAAGCACCTACTATGTACTAGGAACTGTGCTAAGTACTGGGGATACAAAGAAAAATGAAAGACAGGCCCTGCCCTCAAGGAGCTTACAATCTAATGGGGGAAACAAGATGCAAATAACTATGAAGAAAGAAGCTACAATCAGGATAAATTGGAAATAATCAACAGAGGTAAGGCCCTAGAATTAAGGGAGAATCAGGAAAGGCTTCTTTAGTCAGTACTTGAAGGGATCCAGGAGGTAGAGATGAGGAAGAAGAATATTCCATCTGCTGGCAGAAAACTGGTGAATATGTTGGGAGTCAGGAGATGTAGGGTCAAGTTCAAGGAGCCATAAAGAGAACAGTGTCACTGCATCACAGAATACAGATGTTGGGGTAGGGGGGAGTTAGAAAGGGCTTTCAGGCATGAAGACCCAAATTTGGGTCCTCCACTTGCCACATACTGGCTGTAGCACATGGTTCAGGTTAGCTTATCTCTCAGTGCCCTAAACAACTCAAAGTCACACTAGACTGGTGCCAACCTACATTGGTAGCAAAATTCATCACTTGGACCTTTCTCTACTTATGAAATTGTAGGTCCAGTTAAAAAAAACTACAGGTCTAACCATGTCTCTCCATACTCAAAAAATCTCCCTATTGCCTCCAGGAAAAAGTACAGATTCCTCACCTTGGCATTTATAGGTCTGCACAGTCTGGCTTCAACCCACCTCTTCATAATTATTTTCATTCATTTGACATTCCAGGCAAACCAACCAACTTGCTGTTCCCCACCACATTCCATCTCATGCCTTAGCATGGTCTGCCTCCTTACTCTCAGAATCCTGAGGTTCCTTTGAGGAAACAGGCAGACGGAGGTTAAATGACTTCTGGGGCCTCAAGAAATAAAGAAACATGGCTTAGTGGAGTGAGCAGGACACACAAAATGAGGAAGCCCTGGGGTCCAAAGCCTCCAACATAGGAACTGTGCAAGCCACTTAACCTTTGTCTCAATTTCCTCATCTGTAAAATGGAAATAAGAATAGCACTTACCTCCCCTGGGGTTGTTGTGAAGCTCTAACCATGCTTAAGACACTTAATCTCTACAAACTTCAATTTCCTCATTTGTAAAGCAGATATAATAATAGCTGTAATGCCTCACTCACAAGATTGCAGCAAGTTTCAGATGAGATGATTTATGTGAAGGGCCTTGCAAACCTCAAAGGGCTGTATTAAATGTCAGTTATTGAAATTATTATTAGCTCATTTTCTCATCTTTTGGATAGGGACCCAATCAATCAATCAACACTTATTAAGTGCCTACTGTGTGCCAAGCACTGTGCTAAGTGTAGGGGATACCACAGGAGACAAAAAGTTCACAATCGAACAGAAGAGAACCATTAGAAACGGTCCTGAACAAATCAATATCCTGCCCTATTCTTTTATGTTTAAATATTCTATGGAATGTTGGGCAGGTGCACAATATAACTGCTTTGGGGAGTTGAATAAAAGGACTAGGAAGTAAAGTCATGCCCCCGAGGCTCCTGCCAGCATCCTTGGTCCAGCTCCAGAAGCAGACAGGACCACGAGAATGCCTTGTACTTCCTTCCGAACAACATGATTTTGAATCTTGAAACCTTGAAATTTTTTTGTTTCACAGAGCTTGGAAGGTGATGAGTATTCGAGACAAAGCAGAGCACTGAAAACTGCAAACAATGGTAAGTTTCTATGAATCGATGTTGTGTCCAGATGACTGTGGGCAATAGTTCAATCTGCAGTAGTGGTCCAGTTCCAGCAGAGTTTATTGCTTTGAGTTCTCAGGGATATTTTGAGGTCTGTATTTATAGTAGGGGGATTTGTCACTTGTCAGCTCTTGAAATATAGCGACCTTCTGATGTAGGATTCCAACCACCAGGTCATGTCTTCCTAGGTATTCAGTAGGTGCCAAACTTTTATAGCTTAGACTAATGTGCCACCAATGCACCACCATTTTCCCCGCATAATTTATACTGATGACTAAACCTTGGCTCCCTAACGATAACGCTTTTCCAATTTTTCGTGGCAATTACCTGGTCCCAACTCTCCATAACAATCCCCTCCCCCCACCTTCCCTTTTTTTTCCACAAGCAATTCCACATGATTTAGTCATGTGTCCTTTTCCCACAAACTGTTGACTGAGTCCATACAGGTGTTGCCTATCATTATTATCATTATTTTAATTATTATCCAAAGGTCACACTACTAGATACAGAGAAATTGTGAACTCACAGCTAGGTGGTGCAGTGGACAGACTGTTGGACTTGGAGTTAGAAAACCTGAGTTCAAATTCCACCTCAGTCACATATACTTGTGTAACCCTGGGCAGGTCCTTGAACCTCCCTCAGCCTCAGTCTCCTCATCTGTAAAATGAGTGTAACAATACCCCTTACCTCCCGGGGATCTAATGAAGATCAAATGTGATATTTGTAAAGCATTCTTCCCCTCCCCCCTTTTTTTCAAACCTTAAAGCACTGTAACTATTAATATGAAACTATAGCTTCAGAGTTGAAACAAGTTCTCTTTTCATTTAGTCCATTTTCCCACTCCGTTATGCTGGTGAATCTTAAAATGTTTTTAAGTGTTATAATAATGATAACAATTAGCCAGATTTTGAAGGTTTTTTTCCCCTATTCTTTCTCTCACCACTCTAGTCCAAGTACTTAACATCACCTGTGTCTGAACTAAAGGGTACCTCTAGCATCCACCCTCTATTTACCCTATGCCTACCAATCCTTTTAGCACAATGCTGTCAAAGCAATTTTCCTAGAATATTCCTTTTATCAAACTCATTCAAGATCAAAGAATGGAGGGAGGTAAAATGCTTGTAGGATGTCCAGAAGCTATAGGATTCCATATTATGAATACATTTTTCAAAAAGAGGGCCAGAAAATATAGGAAGACTGATAAAAAAAAAATGAAAGGGCTATATTTTACCAGGCATGGAGTGAGTGGTTACAGATATAACAAGTCATTTCAGAATCAGCTGTCTGTGTGCTGACTAATCAGTGATGAGTTAGAGCAAGGTCAAAGGAAGTGCCAATTACAAGAAAGAATAAGCACAAGAAGATACAGTGTTTAATTATAGCAGCTCCAACCTAACTTATTCAAACAAGTTGTTGACTCCGAAAATGTGAAATGAACAACGTCAGGACATTGACTCTGGCCTCATTTATTGAAGAACCTTGACTCTTGCAAAGCAATCACCACATCGGGGTGGCAAAGGGAGCCCAGAATCTGCCTTCTCCAGAAAACACTCAATCTGGTTGCTGAGTAGAGAGATGTGGTAACCAAGGGCAGCATTGGTTTGGAGCACAAGCTCATTTGAAAAATGTTGCAGAGGAGGATGACAGAAGATTATGACTAATGCCTCTTCCCACTGCAATGAAAAAAAAATTGAGAAAATAAGTCTGCAGAGAGCTTGGTATGAGATCACACTAATCCGAGTCATATGGAGAACATTTGTGGAAGTGAAATGGAACCAATCTGCTACCATGTTTACAGTGATCTCATCAGTGAAGATAATGGAAATGCCAGTTTAGATTCTGCCACCATCGTCTCTGGTGTACTATATAAATAGAGGTAATTGTCCCTCCAAACATGAAGTTCTGGTTTTAACCAAATACATGCAGGAGAAACACATCCCTAAGGGAAAACCATTTTAAAGTTACTCAGTGTTTGACTGTCAGGATTTTAAAAAAGAGGGAGGTTCTTCTGAAAGAATAGAAAAGACAAGATTGAATTTCTCCCTCCCCACCTTCCTCAAAGCAACCAAAAGGACATCAATGGTTGGTCCTTGAGTTATCAGCAGTAGAAAATTTTTGAGAATGGTCTAATGCCCATTGAGGGTATCTTTGATAAAATGATGGTAAAGGAATGGACAAGTTTTTAGCTGATGATTTTCTATAGCAGGCTCATCTTTACCATCATATACTTGACTCAGAAGCATAGAGAGTATAAGATCTTATTGTTTATTTAAAAAGAAATTTTTAAAGTAATTTGACCCAGCAGAACAAAGCAGAACCTCAAAGTTTCTCCTCAAACAAAAAGTCTTCCATTCAAATGTTAAGATTCCATAGGACTCTTAAGACAGATACAACCGCATTCTATCTGCTGACTATTGACATCAAGCAAAATGTAGAACATGGAGACAAATGGTCACCCAGGGTGACCACCAGCATTGTGGAGAATGTACTGAACAGAATTTAAACAGAAGAATTTAATTACTGACAATGAGAAGGTTTTTAAAAAAGACATTCTGGAGGTAGCTAGGTGGCACAGTGAATAGAACACCGGCCCTAGATTTAGGAGGACCTGAGTTCAAATGCTGTCTCAGACACTTGACACACTTAGTAGCTGTGTGACCTTGGGCAAGTCACTTAGCCCAATTGCCTTGACTTCCCCCTTCCCAAAACAACAACAACAAAAACACTTTGATTCTCAGATATTTGCTAATTGCATTGAAGCCAGGAACACTGCTCACTGGATTTTGGTACTGTATACACCCTGTTAAACAGCAAACATGCTTAGAGGTATTGACTGTTGGTTGTAGCAGGCCTTTGATTTCATCAGCATAGAGAGCTCCTTATGAAGGACTTCCCCTACCAATGAAGATCGCACATTCTCTGAAAATTAAGAGTATTGAAGAGTTTCCTAAGGAACTGAGGGATTAGAGCTGGAAGGTATCTTAGAGGTTACTTAGTCCAACTCCATAACTTAAAATATACATATACTGATAGCAGTTGTTGGAGTCATCTGTCGGTGACACTGGCCTCTGGCTGTTCCACAAACAAGACTCTATGTCTAATGGTTTGGGGCATTTTCTTTGGCTGTTCCCTGTGCCTGGGAAGCTTTCCCTCTTCCCCTTGGATGACTGACCTTCCTGGCTTCCTTTAAGTACCAACTAAAATCCCAGGAAGCCTTCCCCACCCCCTCTTAATTCCCATGCCTCCCCTCTGTTCATCATCTCCTATTTATTTTGCATATCATTTGCTTTGCCTGTATTTTTTTGCATATTGTCCTCCCTTTAGATTGTAAGCTCCTAGAGGGCAGGGACTCTCTTGCCTATTTTTGTATCCCCAGCGTTTAGCACAATGCCTGGCACATAGTGGCCACTAAATAAATAAATGTTTACTGTTTGATTGCTCCCAACAAAGAATCTTTAAAAGAAAGGGAAGAGCAGATTAAGTTAACCAAATTGTTGACCAAGTTCAACATTGTATGTAGTGTTCTACACCTATAGTCCCCCACCTCTGCAAAGAAAGGAAAGAGATGTGCTCTGGAATCTCTTCTTTGATGCTGTTTGCTCTATAATTTCACAGCTTTCAATTTTTTGCTTACTTTTCGTTGCTTTACATTGTATTTATCATGCATATTGTTTTCTTGATTACACTCAATTTAGTTCATATCCACTCATCAGTCTTCCTATATTTTTCTGTATTCTTCATATTATCTCCTATAACACAGTAATATTCATTAACAACTCCCTCATCTTACAGATGAAGAAACTGAGGCCAAAAGACAATACCCATGTTGGTCTTTGAATGGGAACTTGGGTCTTTTAACTCCAAATCAATCACTGTTTCAGTTATATCACTGAAAAGACATGGGGAAAGGGAGGGAAGGGAAGGGTGAGGAGAAATGTAATCCCTGGATGACCACCTGTCAGGAGGGTGAGGAGAAATGTAATCCCTGGATGACCACCTGTCAGGAATGATGATGAGGGTGCTGGCAATGGGTGGGAGGTTGACCTCTAAGGAGCCTTCCCTTCCAAATGTGACATTCCATGAATCTGAGCTATTTGGAAATACTCAGGATGGAGCCAGGAGCCACAGCACCTGACTCCTGGTTTCAAGTATTAACTTAGAGAAGAACATAGCCAGAAGTCAGGTCCTCTAATTTAACCCTGGTCTGAGGCTTCTCAGATGGTTCAAATTCATGAAATATCACATTTGGAAGGGAAGGTAGTAGGTTCAGAGTCAGACCACCTGCTTGGACATTCTTGTACTGGGTGGGAATTTGGAGGAGATGACCTTGAAGGTCCCTTCCAGCTCCTAGAGGCCAGAATTCTGAGGTTCTATGAGATCCCAAATACCTCACTGAGCATTGCTCTGTGGGAGTAGGGATGGAAAGGTTCACAGGATGCCCCAGGGAGTGGATGTGGTGTGCTGAAAGTGGGATAAGGGTTGTTGAAATGAGAGCTGGAGATGTGCCAGAGAAATGTTCCCTCCTCTGAAGTATTGCCTAAGGGAGCCCTTCCTACTTATGGCAATCCCCTGTAGATAAGCACCTGTAGGAAGGGGTGGCTTTAGGTAACTTTGTGCAGAAGGGAAAATAGCCACCCTACGGACTTTCAGGTATCCTGTAGGAGAAATACTCGGAAGGAGAGGAGCTTTCCCTCACATAACACCACACAGAGAGATGCCTGCTTACTAGGCGGGGCAATCTTCTTAGGCATATCATATCCCCTCTCTGAAACCAAATTTCTTCCTCCATAAAATAAAGCTGTAGGACTGGATGTTCTTTTAAACTAAGTCTTTTTTCTACTGACCCATGGGCACAAACCCTACCAGTATTTTGTAAACTCACCCAGATACCCACACTCAGCAATTTCCATAATCTCTGGATTTGTTCTGAGCAGTCTCCGAGAGACTCCCTCCCCAAGGAAGCCTTGCTTAGATTTTCAGGAAATGAGATGCCCTTTCCAAATAATATCATAGTCTGCCAGTAAATGACCCAATTCACACAGCCTGCTTGGAGAACATACAAAGCTCCTTGGTGATTCCACTCATTCATTAACTCAAAGATCCCTCTGAATGGGTTGCAAAGCCAGACAACTAAATACTTAAAATCCAAGTTAACTTTTAGGGAGCAGGTGAAATAGCTATCCATTTATATGGTATGGGATGCCATGTGTCATAAGGAGTCAGTGAGATGTGGATTTGAATTCTGCCTCAGACAGACACTAAGTAGCTGCATATTTATGAGCAAGTCAATAGTCAATAAGCATTTATTAAGCTCCTACTATGTGTTAAGTTAAACCTCCCTGGGGTGTTAATTTCCTCACCTATAAAATGATGGAAATTGAACTAGATCGCTTTTAAATCCCTTTCAGGTCTAGAGCTATGATTCTATTAACCTCTAAAAGTCCTAGATCCCTTATCAATTAACTTCAGACTGACAATAACACATTACAAATTTCATAGGGGACATGAAAGCACTTTGTAAATCTTAAAGTGCTTTTAGTCGAAACATTTATTACTATCTTCCTTCTCCTCTTCATCATCATCATCACCACCATCATCTCAAAGGCTAAGGGGAGGGCTCCCTACTTCAAATTATCTCACCCACCATCCTATAATTCCACTATTTGAGAGTAATCCTTTGTCTAAAAGTACTACAAATAAACTAGATAGTGTCTGAGGCATCTGGAAACTGTTCACAGGAAATGATAGAGGGCATTGGGACTATCTACTTAGAGAAGAGAAATTAGTGAGGTGTGTTGTGATTACTACCTTCAAATACCTAAAGGTTTGTTATACATCAGAGAGAACAGACTTGCTTTTTGTGGTTCTAGAAAGCAAAATTAGGACTATCTCTACTTGGGAAAATGATAGCATATTTCAGTTTGATTAAAGTCAGAATTTCCTAACAATCAGAGCTATCCAAAATTGCATGAATAAATTGAATCTTAAGATAATGAGTTCCCCATTACAGGAGACTCAAGCCAAGACTGAATGACCACCTGTCAAGAATACTGTAGGGGTGATTTATATGTGATATATAACAAGAATATAATAAAATTACATGAATTAACTTTTTATTTAATGTCATATAAATAAAGCTACAAAAAGAACATTTTAGAGTTAGAAAAAAATAACAACAAAGTTCACCTGGAAGAACAAAAGGTCAAGATTATCAAGACAAATAATGGGAAAAAATGTGAAGAAGGTGGGGATGGCAGTACCCACTCTCGACTATACTACAAAGCAGAAACCATATAGAACTGTTCTCTTTTTTGGTGTCCATTAAATTCAAAATAAAAAGAATTAAAAGCTGAAGAGCTGATTGTATATTTTTAATCTCTTCTCCCCAGAAGTGTGCAGGTAAATGCTTAATTAACAATTTGCTCTAAAAAAACTCCAAAACGTACCCACAAAATACTTATAAGTTTAATTTGTATTGTTAACATTTTCTGTATCACTTTCTCAAATCAAGACAATTAACAAAACAACAAACCAAAACCTGATTTGTAGCCTTTGTTGATTTCCAAGTCTTAAATGCGGACACTGGAAATCGAACAATTAGCCCTCTCAAGCTAGGTACCTGCCTTCTTCTTTATCCAAACACTCCTAGCCCCCTTTTTTCAGGTCCCTTTTGGATTCCTCCATTAAAAGGTATGCTCTCTGAAAGCAGAGATTGTCTCTTTTTTGCTTGGGTTTATTCCCCCAGCACTTGGCACAGTGCATACCACTTAATAAGTGATTAATAAATGCTTGTTTCCTTCCTTGTTTCCTAGAGAGCCACTGGAGTTTATCAAGTAGGGAAATAGCATGGTCAAATCTTCCCTTAAAGAAAATTAATTCTATTTGAGACATGATGAGTTTGAGATCTTTATGGCATATCCAACTGGAAATGTCTAAATAGACAGTTACTATCAGATTGACATTCAAGGGAGAGACAGGCTGGATATTTGGAAGTCATATGCAGGGAGATAATAATTAAACCCATGGGACTTAATAAGTGTAGAAAGAAAAGACCAGTCCAATATGGAGCCCAAGGGAACACCCACATTTAAGGGCCATGATATGAATGATGAGTCAGCAAAAGAAGTGAAATGCAGCTGTCAGACAGGTAAGGGAGAACTAAAAGAGAGGAGTTCCATGAAAATCAAAAGAAGAGAGACAATCCAGAAGAAGAATTAATAGTCAAAGGTGTTGGGTGTTGCAGATAATGACAATAATATTAATGGCTAATATTTGTATAGTGCCTTAAGGCTCATAAAGCACTTCATATAGGTCATTCATTTAATCTTCACAGTAACCCTGTAAGATAGCTGCTATTATCATCTCCAATTTACACATGAGGAAACTGAAGGAGGCAGAGGCTTAGGACTTGTCCAGGGTCACATAACTAATAAGAATCTAAGGCAGGATTGGAACTCAGATCTTTCTGACTCCAAATTCAGCATTCTGTCCACTCTACCACCTACCTACCTTAGAAGAACCAATTGATCAACTGATTAGCATTTTTATAGTATCTTATTTTTTCCAATTACACGTAAAATAATTTTCAACATTCATTTTTTAAAATTTTGCGCTCCAAACTCTCTCCCTCTCCCAATTGAGAAGGCAAGCAATTTGATATAGATTGTTGTACATGTGCCATCATGTTATTTCCATATTAGTCATGTTCCTGGTGAGTCCTTAGGAATTGTCTTGGATCATTGTATTTCTGAGAAGAGCCAAGTCATTTACAGTTGATCATCATACAATATTGCTGTTACTCTGCACAAGGCACAGTTCTTTCATCCCTTGCATCAGTTAATGTAAGTCTTCCCAGGTTTTTCCTGCTCCTCATTTCTTACAGCCCAATGGTATTCCATTACATTCATATATCACAGCACCATTCCCCAACTGATGTGCTTCCCCTCATCTTCCAATTCTTTGCTGCCACAAAAAGAGTTGCCATAAATATTTTTGTACATATAGATTATTTCCCTCCTCCCCCACCTTTTTCTGGATCAAAGGGCATGGTAGCTTTTACAGTGTAGTTCCAAATTGCTCTCTAGAATGATTGGATCAGTTCACAACTCCATGAACAGTGCATTAGTGTCCCAGTTTTCCCAAATCTCCTCTAATATTTATCATTTTCATTACTACCTTCAAATATCTGAAGGTTTGTCATACAACGGAGAGAACAGACTTGCTCTTCGTGGTTCTAGAAAGCAAACTAGGACTATCTCTACTTGGGAAAATAAGAGCATATTTCAGTTATCTTAGCCAATATGATATGTGTGAGATGTCACCACAAAGTTGTTTTAAATTTCCATTTCTCTAATGAATAGAGATTTAGAGTATATTTTCATATGACTATAGATAGCTTTGATTTCTTTATCTGAAAATTGCCTGTTCATATCCTTTGACCATTTATCAATTGGGGAATGACTTGTATTTTTAGAAATTTGATTCAGTTCTCTCTATATTTGAGAAGTGAGGCCTTTATCAGAAACACTGGCTATAAATTTTTTTTCACATTTATGATTACTGTGTATTTCCCTTCATTCTATTTTTTCTCCTTTTTATCCTTCTCTCTCACCCTATCCCTCCTGAGAAGTGTTTTACTTATGGTTTTTACCTCCTCCAATCCACCCTCTCTTCTACCAGCCTCCTTCTTCTCTTATCTTTTAGGGTAAGATAGATATCTCCAACTAACTGAGTGTATGTATTATTCTTTCTTTGAGCCAATTCCAGTGAGAGTAAGGTTCAAGCATTGTCCACCCCCCATCCGACCTCCCATGTTCCCCTCCACTGCATAAACTCTTTCACCTCTTCTAAGTAAGAGCTCTAGGAGTCTAATGAGGGAAACAGCACAACAGTTCTGTTAAGGATAGTCTCAGAGGGAAAGTAATAAGATTAAGGAAGACTGGAAAAGACTTCTCACAGAAGGCAGGTCATTAGCTGAGAATTGAATAAGCCAGGAGGTAGAGAGGAGGAAGGAGAGGAGGACAGCCAGAGGAAATGCCCAGTCAGGAGACAGAGTCTCTTGTGAGAGAAACAGCAAGGAAGCCAGTGTTCCTGAGTGGCAGAGTACATGATGGGGAATAAAACATAAGAAGACTGGAAAGGAGGGAAGGATCCAGATGGTAAAGAGCTTTAAAAACCAATAGAGATTTTATAATTGATTCTGGAGGGAATAGGGAGCCACTGGAGTTTACTGAATACAGGTAGAGGGTGGGGGATATGGTCATGCCTTCTGCCTTAGGAAGATTAGTTCAACAGCTGAGTGGAGGATGAACTGAAGTGAGAAAAGTTCTGAGGCAGGAAAACCCACCAGGAGTTCTTGTAATGTTCAGGTGTGAGGTGATGAGGGCCTGCATCAGGATGGGGGCAGTGTAAAAGGAGAATTTTTGAGATGCCACAACAGAGGAATTGAAGGAGGACTGAGGAAAAAATTCAAAGATTTGGCAATTCAGAGATCATCGGTAACTTTGAAGTGGTCACTTTCAGTTGAATAGTTAGGCAGAAGGCAAACTGCAAAGGATTGAGAAGTGAGCAGGAGAAAGGAGTGTCACTAAGGAAAATGAAGAGATTCATTTTTTCCTAGGAGTTTGGCTGAGAAAGGAAAGAGAGATAAATGCAGGACAATGGCTTGGGGGGATGATAGGGTCTACTGAAAACATTTTAAGTATGGGTGGAAACACAGGTACCTTTTTAGGTGGCAAGAAGGAATCCATAGGTGGGGAGAGATTGAAGGTGGCAGAGGCAACGATGGGGAATCCAATCTGATGAAGAAGACAGGAGGGGATGGAATGAAGGATGCACATAGAGAAGTTTGGCAAGGAGAACCACCTTATTATCAAAAGTTGGAAGAAAGGAGAGAGTGAGGGTCAAGGGAGGGTGATGTCAAAGGGTTTTAAGATGAAATGAAGGAGTGTAGAGAGAGTTCATAACAAAAGACCTCTTCTTTCTTTCTTTCTTTCTTTCTTTCTTTCTTTCTTTCTTTCTTTCTTTCTT
>NW_027185761.1:18789012-18877693 GCF_028583685.1 Petaurus breviceps papuanus
TCTCTCTCTCTCTCTCTCTCTTTCTTTCTTTCTTTCTTTCTTTTCTTTTTTTTTGCCTTTTGGGGTGCAATTGAGGTTAAATAACTTGCCCAAGGTGACACGGCTAGTTTTTTTGTGTGGGTGTTAAGTGTCTGAGGCCGGAACCGAACTCGGGTCCTCCTGACTCCAGGGCCAGCACTTTACTTACTGCACCACCTAGCTGCCCCAAGACCTCTATGAGGTGAGATCTTTATCTAAGAGAGTTGCGGATGGGTCATGTGGGAGGTTTGAAATCACATCTATGGGGAATGCGATTGAGAATCAGTTAAGAAATTTTGCCTTGACCAAGTGAGGGCCAACTAGAGGTGAGACAGCATGACTTTATAGTGTACCAGGTCGGTACAATTGTGCGACATCTTCCAACTTAGCTCAGCAGCACAAGTAGGAACAGAGGAGGCAGATGGTGTGAGTAATCCAGAGTTGAGGTTTGGCAAGTCATGCATGGGTGGTGATAGAAGCAGGGAGCAAGGGACTGAAGATCAGAGGACAGGGTGGAGCTGAACTTTTTAACTATAGGGTTGAGATTGGGAAGGGATTCAAGTGAAGTCAGAGCAGGGGTAATGACATGAGAAAGTACCAAGGAATGGAGGGCCTAGAGTTCACGATGAGGACAAAAGATGGACTTAGGAGGACTAAGGCATAGGGAGAGACTGGATGATAGGAGGCTATGATCAGATAGAGGAATGTCAGAGTTTTCCATCATGAAGTAGAATTCTTGAAGGTAATGATGAGATCCAAGATGGGATCAACCTTGTATGTAACTGAGTGTAGGTGTAGGTCATGGGATTTGATGAAATTGAGGAACTGGAAGGTAGGATATTTGAGGAAGCATCAACACGTATTCTGAAGTATAAGGGCAAGAATTAGAGAGAGACAGAGGAGACAGAGATAGAAAGGGGGAGGGGGGAAGAGAGAGAGAGAGAGACAGAGAGAGAGAGAGAGAGAGAGAGACAGAGAGACAGAGAGACAGAGAGACAGAGAGACAGAGACAGAGACAGAGACAGAGACAGAGAACCTGTGCAGAGAGAGACTTGGGATTGGTGTCCAGAAATCACAGTCAGGTGAAAGAACACAGACAGGAATAGAGTCCAAATCCAAGTGGTCTGCACTGGATAAGGTGAGGGATAGGATCCAAGCTAGGCACAAGGAAATATGGAATGAAAATCTGACCAGGAGACAGGGTCTGAAAAGAATCGATTGCAAGATGCTGCCCCCCAACCCTGATTCTTACTTCTCCTGGTAACCCACTATGAGCCTATCAACCAGGAGGAAGAGAGAAGGAAGACTTCTGTGGTCCTCATGGCCATGGCCATCCTGGAGAATGGCAGGAATGTGATATAATGAATGATACAATTAATTCTGTGGCACCTGAAGATTGCCACAACTCTGCAAGGCAATTAATGATTCAGAAAAACACCAAAAAATAGGTATCAACCCAAGTTTCTATATTTTTGGGCTGTGAAATACTCTCTTCCTTTATGCTTTAATATTTGACGAGGAAGCAGGATATTTGTTTCCTAAGGGTTTTGTCAATTCCTGACGTCCCTCATTTCCATAGCGATCATAGTATATGTAATAAGGGTTAGGGGCTTTGGGTAGGGACAGCAGCAGCTAAAGGACAACTGAGCAGGAGGGATCTGGTTTCCACATAGACCTTCTACCCCGAACAAAATGACATTGAAAGTTCTTTTTTTTTTTTTTTTAAGCAATTGGGGTTAAGTAACTTGCTCAAGGTTACACGGCCAGTTATTTCTGGGTGTGGTGCTGAGTGTCTGAGCCCGGGATTAGATCTCCAGGTCGTCCCAACACTGGAACCCGTGCTCTTACTCGCTGAGCCACCTGGCCACCCCTGACAGTGAAAGTTCTATGGGAGCCAAGGTTGTTAGAGCTGAAAATGGACTTTGAAAATGGAATGTTAGAGGTGAAAGATGCTTGAGATCATAGAATGTCAGGGCTGAAAGAGGCTTGTCAAAGCCAGACTGTCAAAGCCAGAAGTGACACTGGAACTGAGAAGAGAAGAATTTGAAGGGATGTTAGAATGTAGAATTATATGACTGGAGGTGACCATTAGAGATAGTAACAACACTTATGTTACATATATATAGACATACACACACATATATAAACTTTAAGGTTTCCAAAATACTTCAGAAGCATTATCCCATTTGATCCTCTCCACAATCCTGAGAGGTAAATGCTATTGTGACAAGTTTTACAGACAAGGAAACTGAGGCAGGCAGCGGGTAAGAGATTTGCCCAGGGTAATATAGCTAGCAAGTGTCTGAGGCAGGATTTGAACTCAGTATTCCTGGCCCTGGGTCCATTTGGTCATCTAGATCAATCTAATTCAATCTTGTAATTTTTTTTGACAGAGAAATTGAGGTCTAGAGTTAAGGCCATTATAAGTATCATTGATTTTGAGCCTAAAGAGACCGCTGAAGTCCTAGTCCATCATTTTATATCTGAGGACACTGAGGAACAGAGTCCTTAAGTGACTTGCTTGGGGTCACACAGCTAGTCTCTAAGGCAGTATTTGAACTCAGGACTTCCTTATTCCAACTCGAATGCTCTATTTGCTTTACCAAGGCATGGTAAACTGTAATACATTCTATAATGTCAGCTGTTATTTTTGCTTAATATTACTCAGGAAACTTAGTGGCGGAGCTGGCAACCAGTCTCTAGACTCCTATGATTAGATGGCAGAGTGGAATTTCTTCATTTGAAAAACGGTGCTGGTAATGGTGCTTACTTCCTAGGACTTTTGTGAAGATCAAATGAGAAAATATTTGTAAATGCTCGTTTCCTTCCCTTCCCTTCCTAGGCTGGTTCTCTTTTTACTAAGCAACCAACCAGTCAACAATCAATCAGTTTATTAAGGGCCTACTATGTGCTCAGCATTAGAGACACAAAGACAAAAAATTGACATCTCTTTCCCTCCAGGAGTTTACGTTCTAAGAGGTAAACAACGTGTATATATAAGTATATAAATATATACAAAAAGATAATTGGGAGGGGACACTAGCATCAGATGTAGGGCTCAGAAATTGTCTAGGGGGGAGGGTGTAGGAAGTTGCCTTAGATGAATGGTCTGTACAAGAACTATGGGATACCAATGCTTAACTTCAACACCTTGGTACAACCCGGGTTTCATGTTTTACCTGCTTGGTGCCAATCTACTCTTCTTTCCACCTTCCCCCCAACCAAAACTTCCCAGATGTCAGTGTCCTATTGATCTCCCCCCTTCCTCTATTAAGTCCTATTTTTAGGGGGGGTGGAAATGGGAAACTCATTTATACTAATGTGTAATTGGCTGACAATGGCTTAATCTGGTGCTGAGAGGGAGAGTGTGTGTGTGAGTGGTTGAAGATGGGAAAGAACTGAAAGGTCAAGACAGAGCCTTAAGCTTAAAGGATAAAAGAAGAAGGAATATTCCATATATGCCAGTGGGTGGAATGGGTATCCTTTAGGCATAAGGAACCTCCTGTCATCTCTGAAATCATGCTAAGTTATAGTTCACCTAAGTGTAGGGACCACAGAAACAGAGGTATACTCAAGAGTTTACAAGGTAAGCATTAGTGTCTGGGGACCCAAGCCTCCGTGAAAGGCTCAACTCCAGTAGATAACTCCCCCCCTTGCCCTTCAGAACAAAGGACAAGGGAAACTAGGAGGGAGTGAGGCCATGACCTTGGATAAGTCATTTGCCATGTCTCTCTCACTTAAGTGGGCTGGCTGTTACCTCATCTCCTTTTCTTAGGAACAAGATCCCCCCAGCCACTCACATGATACTGCTTTGCTGCTCTCCAGGAATTCCAGTCTAAGCACAGACTGACTGTAAACAAGGACACCTAACTCCTCAATGGCACCAGGGAGAGAGAGGATAAGGAGTGGACCAGAGAGACCCTTAGAAGGGCATGCAGAGCAAATAAAGGCCCACCAATGGGGAGACGCTGTGGTACTCTGGAAAGAGCTCCAGCTTTGGTGGCAGGAGGTCTGGGTCTGAATTCCATCTCTTATAACTTGAGTAAATTTGGGGCCTTAGTTCCTTTATCTATAAAATGAGGAGACTGGACTGGATGTCCTCTGACATTCCTCCCAGCTCTGGATTTATGATCCAGAGATCCAATTTCTGTGTCTTCTTAAAGGAAGCCAAATTTTCCTTCCAGGACCAGCTCTTGACTTTGTCTAGGTCAGAGGATAAGCATGGCAGAAATGAATGACATGCTTCTGGTGCCTTCCAAACTTTATTGGCAGCAGGTCCTCCCAAATGCCTTCAGATCTCCCAGCCTTCACTGCATTTATCAGCTCTTGGAGTTTTCTGTTTGTCCAGCTTGCACCCACAGATTCAGGAGGGCCATTGACAGACATGTCAACATAACTACCAGTTACTGAAAGAAGGGAAGAATGGAAGAGAGGGGGGGATGAGGAAAAAGGAAAAAGTGGGAAAGGAAGAGAGGACAATAATGATTGGGGTATAAAAGGTTTAGACCTGGATCGAAGTCAAGACTGTGTAAGGTGTGTGTGGTCCATGTAAAAAGTATGTGTGTCAACACAGGTTGTCTGTCTGTTGCTTTCAGGGAAGTATTGATAGATATCCCTGGAATCTTGCCCACTACTCTCTAAGGGAGACTGTGATTCTTGCCTAGAGGGGATCAGGGAAAAGCACCACAAAATTGGCCACTTTGTTTTCCTCTGGGTGGTTGGCTAGAATTATATCTATTTTCCCCTTCCCCTTAATTATTTCTGGTCTAAGGACATGATGGTTTCAGAACAAAAAACTACTAACTTTACTGGCAATTATCCCTTAAAGGGAGAAAGGTAGCCCTAAGCTTAAACCTCTAGGCTGGACTCCTTCTCAGGACACTCTAGTTATACAAAACATCATCACAAACAGTGAATAGGAAGCGATCTTGTAGTCCACCCTCCTCTTTTTTCCTAGAGGAGCCAATATTTACATAAGAGACCCTGAGAGAGGTATGATTTACCCAGGTTAGATCATAAGCCAAATAGCCAGGATTCGAACTCAAATTCCTTTGACTTGACTCTAAATTCAGTGCTCTCCTCATCAGTTGACCCACGATGATGATTCTCAGGGCATGGGAAGAAAGCTGGTACTTTCTCTGCTGGTCTTTTTGGAGAGGGAAGATCAGATTGCTAATGGCTGAAGTCACTTGATCTGAGCATTGGCACTGAGGACTTTTTTATTTTTGCTTTTTTTGGAGGGGGGAGGCCAGGGCAACTGGGATTAAGTGACTTGTCCAAGGTGACATGGCTAGTAAATGTTAAGTGTCTGAGGCCAGATGTGAATGCAGGTCCTCCTGAATGGTGCTCTGCTCACTGTGCCACCTAGCCGCCCATCACTGAGGACTTTTAAAGTTTCCATCTGAGTGAAGGAGAACTCAGTTAAGTCTCATCCTCTCTGTAAAACCTCCCCCAAAGCCTCCAGCCCTCACTTCCCACAGGGGTCTCACCATCCTCTGAACATACTTAACATTCACTTCTTGTCGCATTCATCTTGGCACTCAAGCGTTGACATAGCATTAAAACCGGGAATGGCTTTAGAAATCCAGTGCAACTGTCTCGTTTTATAGAAGAGATGGATGGGAGCAGCTAGGTGAATCAGTGGGTAGAGCGCTGGCCCTGGAGTCAGGAGGACCTGAGTTCAAATCCAACCTCAGACACTTACTAGCTGTGTGACCCTGGGCACATCACTTAACCTCAATTGCCTTGCAAAAAGAAAAAGAAGGAATAGACGAGAATTCAATAGAAGTGAGATTTCAGCTTGAGATCAGGGAGTTCCATCAATCAGAGATGCCCCACCATGGAATGGGCTACCTCATAAGGTGATGATCTCCCTGTCACTGTAAATGGTCAAGCAGAGTATCAAAGGGATCCTAAGTTAGAAGGCAAAACTGACTAGTCCACCCCTTCTTTTTATTTTTATTTTTTTGCCTTTTGGAGGGCAATTGGAGTTAAGTGACTTGCCCAAGTTTACACGGCTAGTTTTTTTTTGTGTTAAGTGTCTGAGGTCGGAACCGAACCCAGGTACTCCTAACTCCGGGCCTGTGCTTTAACTCACTGCGCCACCTAGCTGCCCCCACCCCTTCTTTTAAGAAGGGAAGAATTGACCCTAGATGGTTACCTGTCAAGGAAGCCACGGAGAAAACCTCGCATTTGATCGAAAAAAAGAAAAAGGTACTAGAGGACATCTCAGGACCCCACCCATTGTGAGCCTCTCTGGCTTTTTTGCTATGACACTGAGAACCAGAAAGTGATTTGCCCGTGTTCACACAGCCATGCAGCTATACGGATTCAGTTACCTTTTCTTGTGCATAGTTACGGCTTTACTGAATCGTTGCTCTCCCAGACAGATGCTTCAGACAGCACTTTGTAATATGCACCCAGTTTACGTGGGCTGATCTCAGAGCTTTTACCAGCTGTAGCGGAATTTCTTTTTGCTTGAGACAAGTACTGCAAACCGTGCCAGGGCAAACGATGTGGAGAATGCCCTCAGTTGGATATAGATGCGGGGGAGAGTGAAGATTTGAGGAGATCAGAATATGACAAGAGAGGAGCTTGTTCTAGCCCAAAGCAGGGATTGTAGAATAGAGGATTATAGATCTAGCACCCGCAGGAAGGAACTTTAAGCACCTGTGTCCCGCTAGTCCAATCCCTTAGTTTACAAAGAGGTTAAGTGATTTGGTCAAGATTACACAAGAAATAAGTGGCTGAGCTAGGTTAAAATCTATGTCTCCTAACTAAGACTTAACATAGCTGTGACATTTTTTTCATTTATCAAAGTATTTTTACGTGAGTAATTCTACTGTAATCATTAGAATTATATTACCCTTTGAAATAAGGTAAGGCAACTATTATTATCCTCTACTGTTAGTAGCCTGCAAATTTGGTACCCTGAAAGAAAGTCACTGTGGCCCCATCCTAGTTAAAGCTCTGACTATTGTCAATGACTACCATTTGGCTAGGTAACAATGGCTATGTGGTATTGTGGCATTGTTCTCTGAAGTCATCTAGTTTTCTTGTGTTGTCTGCTCTCAGGTTGCAAACAGTGAAATCATTGTCCTAAAGAATTTAACAAAGACTCAGTATGAATGAAAGCTTAGCCAGCCACTTCATAGCTGTCCTGATTATTTTCCTCCTCATCTGTAGCTTTCATTATTTTTTTAACTTGCCAGGCAAGGTGATGGAATCAAAAATGCATTGACCTTAAGAATCAGGAGACCAGGGTTCAATTCCACATTTCTTCCTTCCACATTTACTAAAAGTGAAATGAGAAAGAACATTAAAAAAAAAACTTTTGTTTTCTGAATATTTTTTTACATTTACATTTACAAAATTATTATTTTGAACTTAACAAACACTAGATAAAATGAGCATTTCCATATGCACAGGAAAACAGAAAAAGGATTCTATGTAAAACTTCAAGTCTCTACAAGGAAAAACTTTCTTAAAAAATTCTATACCTCCCACCTTCTTCTGCTCCCTGAGATAGCAAGCAATCAGATAAAGCTTATATATGTGCAATTATGTAAAACATTTCTATATTAGTCAGCTTGTACAAGAAGACTCATATAAAAGAAAAAAAGAAAGTGAAAAATAGCAAACTTTAGTCTATATTCAAACAATATCAGTTCTTTCTCTGGAGGCAGATAATATACTTCATCATTAGTACTCTGGGATTATCTTGGATCACTGTATTGCTGAGAATAGCTAAGTCATTTACAGTTCTTCATAGAACAATATTGCTGTTACAGTGTACATTTTCCTGGCTCTGTTCATTCACTATGCATCAGTTCATTGTAAGTTTTTCCAAGTTTTTCTGAAATCATCTTGCTTGTCATTTCTTATAGCAAAATAATATTCCATCACAATCATATGCCACAGCTTGTTTAGCCATTCCCCAATTGATGGGAATCCCTTTGATTTTTAATTCTTAGTCACCACAAAATAGCTGCTATAAATATTTTTGTACAAACAAGTCCTTTCCCCTTATTTTTGGATCTCTTTGGGATATAGATCTGGCAATGGTGTTGCTGGGTCAGAGTGTATGCACAGTTTTATAGCCCTTTGGGCAATAGTTCCAAATTGCCCTACAGAATGGTTCAATCAATTCACAACTCCACCAACAATGCATTACTGTCCCAGTTTTTCCGTACCCAACATTTAAGGAAAAACTTTCTAATAATCAAAGCTCTCCAGTAATGCAATGTCCTATCCTAGGAAGTTAATGAACTTTCTATCCCTGGAGAAGTTCAAAAAGAGTATCATAGAATGTTATCAATGAAAAGGACCTCAGAGATTCTAAAGCAGTTATTCCAACCCTTCTCATTTTATAACAAAGAGGGGAAGTACAGGAGAATGTAAAGTCCCTTGAGGGAAGGGAGAGATTTTTGTTTTGTTTTATTTTCTTTTATATTTCCAATTTCTAGTATAATGCCTGACCCATGACAGCATTTTAAATATCTTTGTCGAGTTGAGATGAAGAAAAAGAGTCCAAGAGAAGGGACAGTCTTGCCCAACATCACAAAGGTCAATGCATCAGAGTCAGGATCTGAATCCAGATCTCCTGACCCCAGGTCTAGTTATCTTTCTACTACATCACAGAGCTGGATGAACACTCACCTGGGATATTTTAGAATTGGCTCTTGCTTCAAATAGGGCTTGGAATAGTTGACCTTTGAAGGTCTTTCTACTTCTGGGCAGTGACTTGTGCATGGTATTAGAAGCTTAATAAAAGTTTGGTGAATTCTAACTCATCAGTCATTCCTTTTAGCTACACAGTTCCCAATCTTTAGTTAATGTGCATTCAGGCAAAGCATAATATTTTAAATAAAATGAACAAGGAAAGTACAAACTGATTTGTACCATATGCTGATGTTTTTATTTCCAGTGAAATGGAAATGGATTGTTTGGAGAATCTGCCAATACCCAGGCACTATCACTTTGGTAAATCTAATATTTCCTTCCTGGAAAAGGATAGTGAAAACTGGCTTACTGGAGAGAACCATCAAGCACAGTGTCCTTGGTGTCACTGAAAAAGAGCTTTCAAATGATCAAGTCAGACAATTTAAGTCCAGAAAAATAGACTAAGTGTGCCATGTTCCAAAGTGAAATTGGCCACAAAAGCCGTGAAGATGCTCTTTGAGAGTGATGAGATGGAGGAAGGGTATATAGTGGGGTTGCAGCAGGTATAGGGGTCTCCCCACTGGCCTTGGCATTGGCTGACCTGAGTATGAATTCACCTCTGGGGCTTATAATCTATGTGACTCTAGACAAATCATTTGAATCAATAAACATACATTTTCTTTCTTTTTTCTCTTTTGGTCTTTTTGGAGGGGGAAGTCAGGGCAATTGGGGTTAAGTGACTTGCCCAAGGTCACACAGTTAGTGAATATTAAGTGTTTGAGGTCAGATTTGAACTCAGGTCCTCCTGACTCCAGGGCCGGTACTCTATTCACTTCGCTACCTAGCTGCCCCTTAAACATACATTTTCAAAGACCCTACTGTGTGGCCAACGTTGTGCTAGGTACCAATAAGTATATGCAAGAAAAGAATGTACAAAGGAGATACAAAATAAAAATAAGGCAGGAGGTAGCGCTAGTAGCTGGAGGTAATCCAAAAAAGGCTTCCTGTAGGAGGTGGCATTTGAGCTGAGCTTTTATGGAAACTAGAGATTTTAAGAGGCAAAGGTGAGAAAGGGGTCTGTGCTATGTATGGGAGACAGTAAGTGCAAAGACAAGAACAATTTTAAGATAAGAATGGAGATAGGAGAACAATGGGAAGGCAGCTTTGAATGGATGGAGAGATTAATCTCTCTGGGCCTCAGTTTCTTCATCTGTCGAATGGGGATAATAATAGAGTGGTGAAGACAGTGCTCTGTAATAACAGCTGATACCTTGTAAGTATTAACGCATGACTTAAAGGTTGAGCTGCTATTATTACTGATAGATTAGAAGTGGCAACTTCTGGGGGCAAGGAGGGGAGAAGGGCTTTACTGGATCATAGGATTTAGAGCAGAAAGGGATCTTATCAATCAACAGCATTTATTAAGCATCTACTGTGTGTCAGGCCCCAGGCTGGGCTCTGAGAGCACAAATGCAATCAATGCAACAATCCCCATTGCAAGGAGATTACATTCTACCATGAGGAGACAAGAAAGACATAGGTACATCTGTTCAGAATGACTATAAAGAGAATTAATTCCAGTAGTTAAATAGAAAGTAGTTTGAGACAGAGTGCACATAGGAGGTGATATTTGAGTTGTGTCTTGAAGAGAGGGCCTCTGAGACAGAAGTGAGGAGGGAGTCAGAACTGTGCTGCCAAATGTTTGACAACCAGCTCCCCAAAAGAAAAAAAAGTATCCACAACACATTTTTAAAATTTCATCTGGAGGCAGCTAGGTGGTGCAGTGAATAGAACACTGGCCCTGAAGTCAGGAAGACCTGAGTTTAAAAAACCTGTCCTCAGATGCTTGATGCGTACCAACTGTGTGACTTTGGGCATGTCACTCAACCCCAATTGCCTTGCCTTCCCCCCTCAAAAACAAAAAACTCAAACAAAATTTTATCTACATTGTTAATATTTTCTCATCTTGTCCTTCGATCTATTTAAACCAAACCTCATTTGTAGCATTTTCAAGGTGTACATGCTCCCAACCGAAAATTTAGCAATCAGCTTTCTGGAGCCATTTTAGGCTGGTTCCAGCACGGCCCTGGAGGGGGTACATTCCAGGTATGGGGGACAGTCATTGCAAAGACATGAAGATGTAGGATTCCTTTCAATTCACTAAGTTGGAAACTAGGTCCAGAGAGGACTTGCTTAAGGTCACATAACTAGCCAGTAGCAGAGAGGGGCATAGATGTTGTGAAGCCAGGGGAAATAGTTAATTTCCTGGAAAGTTTCCTGATCTGGCCCACAATGACAGTTTCCTGGAACCACCACCAACCAGCAGCTATGGACTGCAACCTGGGATTGGCAGCTATTTTGGGTTAGAGTTAAATGCATTTAAAACAAAACAAAACAAAATTTCAGGGTCCTAAAAAAAATTGCTTTAATTGCATTGGATATCCCAAGTGGAGCCTGACACAGTTAAGAGCTCAGGATAGACACATGTCATTTTATATTTTTAACCCTCTTTATAAAGTGTGAAATTGCATCATCCTTTGGAAAATAATGCCCCCGGGGGAAAGACTTCCAGTGTAATGAAGTGAGTCAGTCTTCATTGTAAAGGCCACAATCCTTTAAAGGATTAAAAAAAAAATTATCTCCCAACCACCCAATGCTGAGCTGAGGTTAGCCTCCAGCATCCCTCTCCTAGAATCACCATTCAAAACCGCTCTTCATCATACCCAGTGGATTCAATGACCTCTGGCTTCTACCACATCACAGCACTGCGAAGAGAACAGTATCTTGTTGTTAAGTTCAGTTAGTCAGCTGTGTTGTTTATGTGTCTCAAAGAAGCAATGGGTTTGGTGAAAGGCCTGAGAGTCAACAATCCTGTGTGCTACTATTAAATTCCACCTTTTCCTAGCTGTATGGCATTGGTCAATTTGACTCCCTCCTCTGTGTCTTGGTTTCTCTATCTGAAAAATTAAGGGGGTTAGACTATGTGATCTTTAATTAAGACTTTTTCCAGTTCTGACATTATGTGTTCTAAGACCTCTTCAAGTTTCAACAGCTGTATTCTAAGGCCCTCTCAGCTCTAACATTCTATGTTCTAAGATACCTTCAGCTTTGACATCAAGGTTCTAAGGTCCCTTCCCTTTCTATGTATTCTGTGACACAATGATTCTTCGAAATGGAATCCTTCCTTTTGGACTTCCTCCTATACCCTTCACCCTAAGCACTGCAGAGGAGCATGAAAGACATACTTCTCTGCCTTTAAGCAATTAATGGCTCTATAATATATCGGACCTTTCTATTAGTCTGTCATCTCCTTGAGGGCAGGATGTGATTTCTCCTTCTTGGTATCTCCCCTCTATTTTCATCCTGTAGTGGTGACTTAAGAAATATTTATTGAACAAAATTGGTAAACCATACCAAAAATGAACCTAATGTCTCAGCTGCTCACATTTCTATTTACTTGTAATAGCTTGTAAGCCATTGGCTTCCCAACAATCTTAGGAGGTGAGTTGTACAAGTGAGGAGAGTCCTCTTCATTTTACAGATGAGAGAGCTGAAGTTCAGAGTGGTAAAGGGACTTACCCAGGGTCACACAGACATAAAGTGGAAGAGGACAAAGAAATGTTTGGTTTGGTTGGAGTATAGGATGCATACAGGTGAGTAATAGAGATAAGGCTGGTCCAGTGCAGGGGCACCAGCTTGTGGAGGGCTTTTTCACTGACAGGAAGAGGAGTTTTAGCTTTTCTCAAGAGGCAATAGGATGCCATTAAAGATTTTTGAGCAGAACAATATGACCGCTATAGATCTTGCCTAAGAAAGATTGCTCTGGCCACATCTGGTGGGGAGGAAAAGTAGAAGTGTTGAAGGCTATTGCAATAGTACAGATGAGTAGTAATGTGAGCCTTTGTGAAGATCACTGGAATAAGAACAGAGAGGAGGTGATTATGGAACAAAAACCTGCCACAAAAGTACAATTGACAGGACTTGGTTATTGCTTAGATTTGAGAGATAATGTAGAGGGAAGAGTTGAAATTAACTCCAAAGTTATTAACATGGGAGACTGATTGTTAGTGGTGGTACCAGAGATAGAAATATTGAAGACAGAAAAAGAAATAGGTTTATAGAGAAAGCTAGTCAGTTCATCCTGGGACATGTTTGAAATGTAAGCCAAGCAGCCTGAACATCCAGAAGGAAATATTTTGTAGGCAAATGGAGCAGCGGATAACTTGAGATGGGAAGAACTGAGTTCAAATCTAGCCTCAGTCACTTATTAACTATATGATACCGCGCAAGTCACTTAACCTCTGTCAGCCTCAGTATCTTCAATTATAAAATGAAGATAATAATAATAATAATAACAGCTATATCCCAGTGGTTGTTGTGAGGACTAGATGAGATACAATCTATATAGTGATTTTTTTCTCTTTGAGCCACCTCTGGACAGACCCACGTAGACCAATACACAACCTGCATGGGCCAACAACTAGTCTAACCCTTTCATTTTTCAGAAAAGGAAACTGAGGCCTACAGAAGTAACCTAGCCAGGACTACTCAGGTAGTTAAATGGAAGAGCTGGGATCTGAACCCAGGTTCTCTCACACTACATCCCACAGACCTTCTACTACATCAAGCCTTTGTCAAATTGGAGCCTCGACATACAAGAATTGTTTATGGAGTAGGTGAAAATACCCTGAGGACCTTTCAGATTTCAAGATTTGTCTCGTCATACCCTCCAGCTTTAAATTACTACTTAGATTGTGTTTGGGGGAATAGCACCATATTTAATGATGGCAAGATGATCCCTGACACAAACAGCCATCATTTTAAACACAAATGTCCTTCTGAAGAAGCTATATGGTTACAAGTCCTTTAACACCCCCAACTCTGAAGAATCAGAGGCAGATAACCCAAAGGACAAGGGGGAGACATTTGGATGGTACATGTAGGCTATAGAATACTTCTGATACCCCATCAACAAGCATTTGTTAAGTGCCTACTATGTGTTGAGGAAATAAAGACAAAAGTGAAACTATTTGTATTAGATTGTGAGCTCCTTGAGGGCAGGGACTGTCTTTTGCCTCTTTTTGAGTTCCTAGCAATTAGCACAGTGCTTGGCATATAGTAGGTCCTTGACAAATGTTTATTGATGGATTACTTTCAAGAAGCTTATATTCTATTGGAATGGGATGAGAGGGTCACAACATGTGTAATTATATATGCACACATGTGTACATACCATACATGTTATGTGTGTACCGCACACCTGTGTACATATGTACACACATGTGTGTTTTGTGTCCGCATATATCTGTGGACAAGATACTGCTGTAGACTGCCTTAACCACTAGATAAAAAACACAAGAACTAAGCTATAACGAAGGCTGAGCAACAAGGAAATGATCTCAGGGTGGCAAAGTGTAGAGGGCAACTGGAATCATCAGATCACTTTTAGCTTAGTAAAACTACTTTCACACAAATGACTTCACTTGATCCTCTCAGCAGCCCTAGGAGGGAGACCTAGTAGGAGCCCAGGAGAGGAATCATTATTCCCATTTGACAAAGGAAGTGACACAGTCTCTGAAGTCAAGCAGCTAATTGGTAGCAGTGTCAATATAGGAACCCAGGTTTCCTGATTCCTGGCATGTGGATCTGTCCATTTCTCTATGCTGTGGAGAGATAATAAGAGAGAAGGCAGCCTCTGTGGGAGAAATTAAAATTGTCCTCATATAGCTTTGCTCTTCATTTAATTGAGGATTGTCCCATATTAGGCTAGAGCGTGTATAAAAGTAACCCTCCATACATAGTCCAGTTCTTCCAAAGGACCATGTGGACTGGGAACACACTTTAAATTATTTTGAGTAATCCACGATGTATCTATTCATGGCGTTTGGTTTAATTCAAACATATGCATGTGAGATACCCTGTCTGAGAAAGTCATGAATCAAACGGTTTCTTAAAAACCAATAAAGCCTAAACTCAAGAGGATATAATATTCTTTTTTTAAAGCACACACAACTGCTGAAGAATATTTTCTAACAAAGCCAATTTCTTTTTCCATATTTTCAACAAGAATACCTCCAATACAATCATAGGCCTCTTTCCCAGAGAGGTTATAGATTTGAGAAAACAAAACATATGGTTCATTGATGGTTGATATTTTCTAAATCACTTTTTCCCCAATAAAAACATTGTTCATGACCTTTTCCATTGTTTTGGACTCTTTCCTTCTTGAAATATCTCAAAAATAATTCTGGAATGCCTATATAATACAGTTATCATTTCCAGCGCAGATGTCTTCTTGCATGTGTGGTTAATTCCTGTCCTACTTTGCCATTGCTTCTCTGCTACTAGTGGGGAAAGTCCAAATGTGGTGGTTCTGTTAGCATTGCCAATGAGGACAAATCGCTGTAAAAATATTGCAGCTCTGTTCAATTTTATATCTGTTCATTGTCTCCCTTCTGCTTTCATCAACCAATACTCGTGGGATAGTCTGACTTAGAGGAAATTCATGCCAAGCTCTTTTCTAGTTCCTTTTCTTCTTAATTACTTTTTTCTTGCTTTTCTTGAAGGCATCCTTCTCTGCAGTGTGTGCGCATGCAGTTCAAATGAGCCTATATGTCCAACTAATGTTGCCTTTGGCTATCTTATCTCTCCATTTAGTAGGGAGATGAAAAATTTACTCACTGATGCAATTTCAGTCTCCCAGTTGTGGCTGTCATTTTTCATCAGTCAGACTCCTCTAGGACGTGGCCATAATCAGAATCAATGTCTCCACTTTTGTCCTTATCCCATTTGCTAGAATTAGCAGCTTGTTTAAATAGTTCAGGCTGGAGCTGCTTCTTTGCCCTTTCTTTCTTTGATGTTTCCATTGACCTTTACCCTATACAGTCCATGATGAGGCTGTGCATAGAGAGACTTCTACAGCAACTAATTAATTCTAGTCTTTAGGATTCTTAGGAAACAATGAATTTCTTGTCTTTTCTCTTGCTATTGTCCTATGTTTCTGTGCTTTTCCTTTGCAGAACCTTCTGATTCTTCTTAAAGACAGTCTTCATAATATAAAGATGTCAGCCTTTTGAGCAGTTGATAAACATTTGGCTCCTTTCATTCTTTAATCCCTTCAAAATGTTTTCCAGAATAGCTTTCACTTTTGTCTTCCATGGGATCTTTGGAATTCAAATCACTGACCTCCAAGTTATATGTTGACTTATTTGGGGAATCTTGCCAAGACAACACACATATGCACATGGCCACAGGCACACGCATGCACCGTGATATTTCTTTATTTGTAACCCAGCAATTCAAATGCATGTTATCTCCATACCAGACAGTAAACATCTCAAGAGCGGGGACTATGCCTTGTCCCCTTCTGTGTTTCTTACAGAGTAGCATGGTGCCTTCCTTATAGACACTTAAGGACTTGAATGGATTGTGATCTCATCTGTGGGGGTACACCCCTTCCCCCAACTGGTACAGACTCAAACCTTCTCATCTTGTGCATGTCTTGCTACACTTTTGCATCAGTTATTCATAGAGGATCCTGCCATCTCAATGGAAATCTCCCTCTGGTTCTTTAACTCACTCTTAAGAGGACCAACAGCACTAAGATTGCCCAACTATTTTCTCATTCTGGTGACATGACCAAATTGCCTGTGTCTGGGTACGTGTGTGAGCTTGATGCTGTTTTTTGTCTTTTATTTTTGGAGGGGGGAGGGCAGGGCTATTGGGGGCAAGTGACTTGATCAAGGTCACACGGCTAGTAAGTGTTAAGTGTCTGAGGCTGGATTTGAACTCAGGTCTTCCTGACTCCAGGGCCGGTGCTCTATTCACTGTGCCACCTAGCTGTCCTTTGATATTGTTTTTTCAGGTGGTCCAAGTCATCATTGGCAACATGGCACATCCTCCTTTCAGCCACCACACATCTTTTTATTAACACGTTATGGGCATTTAATAGGTATTGAAATAAATTGAAAGCCCATTTAGAGTTGATGCAGCCTAGCCTTTTGAAACACTTCCTTTGATCACATGATGCATATGTTTATCCCAGTCCCTTAGCACCTGTTTCTGATTCAGAACACAATCTTTCCCTTCCCTGAAGAGCAAGGGGGAGGACCAGCTGTTTTCTGACTTTCAAAGCAGAGAATCCCCCAAACAGTTTCCAGCAGAATGTCTGGAGATTCAAGCCACTCATTGTATAAATTGTTCTCTGATGAGTTGTCTGATCTGGCTAGGGGTGCTGATTGAAATGCCTGGATAAGATAATATAATAATTGTATTCTCACATGTGAACAGAGTGATATTGTCTACAGAGTGCTTTTCTATTCATTATCTCATTTGATCATCCCAAAAGCTCAGGGAAAGAAAGGATTCTTGTCATTCTTGTTTTACAAAAAGGGGAAACTGAGCCCTAGAGCTGATGGTGTCTTGGGGCTGGCTAATACATGGATTATTATTTTTTTTTCTCTTTTTGGAGGGGAAAGGTAGGGCAACTTGGCTTAAGTGATTTGCCCAAGGTCACATGGCTAGTTTTTTTGTGTTGTGTCTGAGGTCAGAATTGAACTCAGGTCCTCCTGACTCCAGGGCCAATGCTTTATTCACTGCGCCACCTAGCCACACTTCATACATGGATTATTAAATTTTCAATGTGAGCATTTATACTTTGGAAAATAGCAAACACTATAAATCAGAGCCTTGTTTAGTTTTGCTGATTGTCTAGACAAGAAAATGATAGAGAAAATATTGATGTGGATTAAACTTAAAAATGTGTAGCATATGCATTTTTGGAGAGTCGGTTGTTAAATATTTACCAGCACACCACCACCTAGAGCTGTGCTTGAAGCCTCTCAGCCTCTCCCTGGCAGAAAGAGAGAATTTAGGACTATAGTCAGCAAACATTGTTGGCGTGTCTTAACGCTATAGATTTAGAACCGAAAAGAATGTTAGAGATTATTTCCCTGATCCAACTTCCTTGTGTTACAGGTGGAGAAACTGGTCCACAGAGATGCTAAGTAACTTGCCCAAGGTCACATAAAGGCAGAGGGAGAATTGGAACTAGGCAACTATGTGGTATACTAGAGAGAGCTCTGGAGTTGGAATCAGGAAGGCCTGAGTTCAAATTCTGCCCCAGATGCTTACTAGATTTATGACTCTGGACCAGTCACATAAACTTTCCTAGTCTTCATTTACTCATCTATAAAATACAATTAAGTAGTTACCTTCTATATTTGTTATGGGAATTCAATGAGATTATATGTGTGTATGTAAATATGTATTATATAATATATACATATACATTTATAAATCACTTTGCAAACCTTAAAGTGTTCTATAAATGATGTCTGCAAAGTCAGGTTCTGTCACTATACCATGCCAGAGGAATCAGGAGAGGAGGGCCTTAGGGACCATCCACTGAGTCAGGCATCGGTCAAGATGTCATACAGAGCCTTCCCTTTAGCAAGCACCAAGACACACCAGGATCCTCGCCCATGGGATCCATGTTTCTCTCGTAAATTGTCACCCAAAGATGCATGCCTTCATCCTGATCTCAGCAAAGGCCTCTTTCCACATACACAGATAAGAAGGGAAGAGATTGAGGCAAGAATTTCCTGCATCTTGTGTCCATATGCCATTAACATAGTAGAGATGCCCAAGCACTGTATAGCCATCAATATTTGTTACCTTGACCCCTTTAGGAGATGGGGACTTTCCTGGTGGGGAAACTGAGCCCAAAGTGTGATGAAACAATTCACCCAGCAAGCCAGATAGCAAGGGAGCAAGCTAGAGCCAGACAGTATGGTACAGACAAACTCAGGCATTGGGAAATCCGGGTCCAAGTTCCAGTTTTGTCATTGATTCCTCATATACAATTTCTGGGTCTCAATTTCCTCATCTGCAACTCTGCGAGTCTATAAACCTCTAAAATGGAAGTAGGAGCTCTGGCAAATTTCAAGATTACTGATTCATTCTGTGGCCTCAGATGTACGATTTCTGAATCTCAGTTCTCTCATCTGCAAAGTGGTAGGTAATTGAACTAGATTATCCCTAAGATGCCATCCAGCTCCCATATTCTGGAAATCTATAAGCCCTCAAGCTACAAGTAGGAGACATGATAAATGGTGAAATCTATCCCCATAGTGTGATACCTGAAATACAGTAACACCCTTATTGCTGGGCTTGTCTCTCCTTCTTAGAGCTGCTTGAGTCTAAGGCATGGGTAAGTTTAGGAACTAAAAAATGACCAAGTCTCCATACCTTTTGATTTTTGACCATGGGATGTCTGCTAGAGCTTTGGGTTTGATGGATTCAAAATTACCCTGAAGCTACAATTCATTCCCTTGGATACAAGCACAGTGGCTCCTACATTGTAAGTTCTTAATAAATGCTTGTTGCTTTGGTGCCTTGGATGGAGTTGTTATTTGTTCTTTTAGGGGAAAGTGTGTGTGTGTGTGTGTGTGTGTGTGTGTGTGTGTGTGTGAGAGAGAGAGAGAGAGAGAGAGAGAGAGAGAGAGAGAGAGAGAGAGAGAGAGAGAGAGAGAGAGAGAGAGAGAGAGAAGGATTTTACTTCAATAGTCTCTTTGTTAGTTTCAGGATCTGGCAAACGAAAATTATGACCATGAGATTGCTTAAGTACTGTCCGAGGGAGGGAAGTAAGGGAGTCCAAGGGCTGGCTGGAAGAAAGGCCAGCCACTGGCTGGTGTTAGTACTCCATCATTATCCTGGTATCTGTCAATGTACTGACATAGACCAGAGTCCCTTGGGGAAGGACAGCTTGTTTTTAACACACTTGGGGGCTGGGGAGGGAGGGAAGGAATAGATTCTCTAACAACATTTGCCTTTGTCGTGCTCAGTCTCCTACACACCACTGAATTGCCAAGCTGGTGACCAAGGCAAAAGCCAGCAGCCAGATTTGCTTGATCAGGACCCTCACCTTCCTGAACAAAGAGTGGCGCCGATTGCTTTGTGTAATGGAAAGGGAGCACTTACCTAGAAGGGCAGGGTTCTAGTCCTGGTTCTGCCATCAGTCACTGAATGACCTTCTTGTCTCTAAGTCTCCACTTACTCACCCATGAAAGGAGATGAGATAACCTCTTAGGTTTGTTTCTTCAAGTTCTTTCATTCTGTGGTCTAGCACTCTGTGTTCTCAGCTCTGGTATTCTGGGTTCTAAGTTCTCTCCCAATTCTGATATTCTGTGTTCTAAGGTCCCTTTCAGTTCTCACCTCCTGCATTCTAAGTTCCCTTCCAGCTCTCACATTCTGTGTTCTAAAGACCATTTCAGCTCTGACACTATATCCTGAGACCTCTTCCGGCTCTGGACTTCAACACCATGCCTCAGTGTCCATCTCTTGCCTTGGAAACACCTTTACTACCCTGGAGCCTCCTCATGCTGCAATACCCTCTTGCCATGGAAGCTCTCTTTTCCCATTGATGAGTTTCTCTTGGGGTTCTCCATTTTGGGGAGGAGGGTCATTCTCCTCCCAGATGCACTTGTGACTTTCTAGACTTCATCTCTCTGCCCTTGCATGGATATCTTGTGCCTTCTTTTCCCCACCCTCACCCCTCCTTTCAGCTCCTTATTTTGTCTCATATTCTCCTATTTGAATGTAAGCTCTTTGAGGACTGGGATAGTTTTCGTTTTGCTTGTATTTATATTCCCAACATATGGACCATGTTCATATGGACTGTTTGTGGCCAGTTTGTGGTAGAGCCCAATCAGCCCCAGTCAGACACCCTGTAGCTTGACTCCCACATAGTGATGTCATTTTGGTCCTCTCTAAGAACAAAGAACAGTCATATCCCCAACACTTAGCACAGCGTCTAACACAGTGAGAACTTTAAAAATGCTTGTTGCTTTCCTTGCCTTCCCTCGGACCGTCCATATTCTCAGGTCTCCTCCAGCTCTAGAATTCAGCGTTCTGTGTCTATCTTTTACAAATCACTTATGAAATCCACCTACTTTGTGCCTTCTGTAGGAATTCCTCAACCTTGGGCAGCTTGCTTTGTCCTCTGCATGCTAGACTCAAGCCTCTGGTCTCAACTCTGTCCTGCTATTAGTAACATGATTTCACTTTCACACTCTGGTGTTCTTCTGCTTCCCAAAGCCAGGGCTTGGATTGGGTCTCCCAGAGGCTTTGACAATCTTGCTTTGGTATCCACCCAAGGCTCAGTATTCTGAAACTGCCTCTCAAGGCTCCATCCAGCTGGAAACTGGGGTGGGCCCAGGGAAGAGACAGGAGGGATCCCGAGGGGCTAATATGGATTGGCAGACCAGAGTTTACAACTATAGCTTATAGAAGGAACATTGCCAATGGCCTGTGCTTCTAACATGCAAACCATTGGCTTGCTTCTCATCACTCATGGGCCAGTCCATTAAACAGTGAACAGCATCTGTGGTACACTGGGAAGTGCATGGGCCTAGGCCCCCAGACTTGCTGGGTGACTTGGAGTAAATCGCTCTGTCTCAGAATCTTCTGGAAAATCTTTTGGGTCTCTTGAAGCATACCTGAGTTTTGTGTCACTTCTTGCTCAAAACTTCAGTGACCGGGGCGGCTAGGTGGCGCAGTGAGTAAAGCGCTGGCCTTGGAGTCGGGAGGACCCGAGTTCGGTTCCAGCCTGAGACACTTAACACCCACACAAAAATACTAGCCATGTAACCTTGGGCAAGTTACGTAACCCCAAAATTGCCCTCCAAAAGGCAAAAAAAAAAAAACAAAAAACAAAAAAAAACTTCAGTGACCCCTTCCTCCATTTTCTATAGGATAAAGTGGCTTCACTTGCATTCAAGGCCTTCTACCACCTAACTACTCCCCTTTTGTCTGACTTCATACCCCTACCCCTCACAAGCCCAATGTTCCAGATTAACTGAGTTACAAGCTGGGGATTCCTTGGACTCTCTCTTCTGCCTCAGTGTACCCCCACAAGTTGTCCCCTGCACCTAGAAAGCATTTCCTCCTCATTTCTACCCCCTAGGATCAATGAATCAACAAGCATTCTTTATTTTCTTATTATATACTGAGTACCATGCTAAGTGATAACAGTACAAAGGAAAAGTAGAAACAGTCCCTGCCTTCAAGAACCTTATAATCAAATAGATTGACAGCATATACAATACATGTTTATGTGTGTGTGTGTATACACACATACACACATATCCAAAGGCCAAGGGGTGAAGAATGGGCAATCTCAAAGCTGACAGTAACAGAGAAAGCTTATGTTTGTTTGTGCATGTGTGTGTATATACGTGTATATGTATATATGTGCGCACATAACTATATAGATGAAAATGTGTGCACATGTATGTTGTGTGTACCTATATACATGTATGTGCATGTACACACATACACAGTCTATCCCCAAAGTCTTAGTGCTATATATAAATCTTCTCTTCCTTCAAGGATCAGCTCAGCATCTGTCTCCTCTGGGAAGCCTTTCCCAAAGCCCACAGCCCTCAGTATTTTCTCTGTCTCCATCCTGTGTTTCTGTGTTTCTCTCTATTTTACTGCCATCCTTCTTTGTTCTGTGTCCCCCAGTAATAATGACAGATACGTATATGCCACAGTCAAACACAGGCTCCTTGAGGTAAGTGGGATGGTTTCTTCTCCCCTTCCTTCATGGTGGAGAGCATAACGGCGCACTGGGAGTCAGGAAGACCTAGGCTCAGATCCCATTTGGGCAGGTACCTTTACCTCTCAGGGCCTCAGATTCTTCCTCTGTGAAAATAAGGGATTGGGGGGCCCATTCAGCTCCAAATCTGTGCTCCCAAGGACCTCTTCTCTCTTCTTGCCTTGCTTTGCCTCCTCTCTCTTCTCTCCTCTTACTTACTCCTCCTCTCCTCTCTTCTCTATCTCTCCTCTCTTCTCTCCTCTTCCTCCTTCTCTCCCTCCACCTCTTCCTCCTCTCCTCTTCACTCTCTGCCCAAAAGTCAAAAGTGTCACATGGTTGAGGTGAGAGAAATGGGCAGCCTCTAGGCTGAAACTAGCTCAGCAGTTTTATTATGCCCATTTTCCACATGAGGAGACTGAACCCTCCAGAGGGTGGTGAGGGCTGCCAACAGGGGACCCATTCTAGTTCTCTTTTGCTCTCTCCTGGCTCCTTGGGCTTCTAGTGCAGTTTAGTGTCTGGAGCTTAATGTGTTAATGCCATGGCTTGGAGGATCAGTTTCCCCAGGTCTGAGGGCTGCCTTCTTGGCTATTAAAATAGTTCCTTGGTATCACAGCCTGGAAACAATGCAAGTTATTGACATTAAAAATACCTCTCCCACTGGCTACTGCAGACCCAGCTCTGCATGATGCAAGGATGATGCAATATTGCATGGAATGTTAACAGACAATGGACTCCAGGTCTGTACAGGACTAGGCTGTGGGTGGTGGGCTCAGTGGTCAGAACACAAGGAGGTCATGGGTTCATCCCCTATGAGGGTGGTTAGCTGTACTCTCTTCCATGGGCACAGACTAAGCTTTAACTCTCAGCCAACAACTTTCCTTTAGATTCGACTGAAATCTGCCTTCCAGTAAATCCTTCTGCAAATGTCCCAATTCTGTCTTCTGGGTCCAAGTCTAATCCCCCTTATACATGACAGTCAAAGACACGAAGACTGCTATCATTTCCTGCCAGTATAAATATCCCTGGCTTCTACAACTGATCTTGGCATAGAATGGTTTCAAAGTCTCTCCTCTTCCTGAGACCCTGAAATACCCCCCACAACTTGTTAATTTCAATATCTCTACCCTACCCACCCACTAGGACAATAGGTGTTGCTGTTATGATGGTTTCTTCCACAGTGCTAGAATCTTGAGCTGCCTAGAAATAACATCGGCCTTTACCAAACCTCCCAAGCATCCCCCCACCACGGACAAGAATCACATATGCCCCACCTTGTAGACAAAGGCAGCCAGTGTGGTGGTAGAGGGGAAAACACAAGTCCTGGAATAAGAAGATGTGAGTTTGGGTCCTGATTCTATCACTTCCTAGCTGGGAAACCTTGGGAAAGACTGACTGCTCTCCATTTCCTCATCTGTATGTGAATGGAAGCCATTATTGAAATATCAACTATTATTGAAAAGGAAAAACATTAAGGAAAGTGTTCTGCATTTTGTTTTAAAAAGATGTCATAACAAAAAGGGATGAGCTTTGAATTGTGCCCTGAAGTAGGGATGGATTCACACTGTGCTGTCTAAACCCTCCCTTCCCCACCCTTTGTGATGAACAAGGTGAGTGTGATGCCATGGTGTGAGCCATTTCCCAATATTTCACTGGGTCTTTCACTCACTGATGTGGTGGTGAGGCATTCCCTCCACCAGAGCAAATGATAGACCATTCAAAGCAGCTTCCCCTCTGGGATGCTGACCTACTCAGGGCTCATCAGCACTGTATTCCAACTCCCAGAGCTACCTGGCCTGGTCCTTCTGACATGATCAAAACACTTCTACCACTGAGTGAGAACCCTATCCATCAGCCAGGAAGCCACAATAGAAAACAACAGGAAATACCTCTCCAATGTCCCTGCAGCTCTGAAAAGGATTGCATGGATGTGTGCATGCTGCACCCTAACAAGATTGGTTCTGGTTAGAAGAGCAGTGATTTGCATCAGATAGTTTTTTTTAAAAACTTCATTAACGTTATAATGGAGAAAGCTCATGCTTTCTCAGGCAATGAGTAGTTATCAAGGACAGCTAGGTGATGCAAAGGATAGAGAACCACGCCTGGAGCCTGGGAGATAGGAACTCAAATCTAGCCTCAGTCACTTACTAACTGTGTGACCTTGGGAAAGTGACTTAACTCTAACTGTCTGTTGCCTTCTCTGTGAGATGGGAAATAATAGCATCTACCTCCCAGGATTGATGAGGTAATGTTTGTAAAGCACTAGGTAGACCTTAAGGACAGCTGTGCCTGTAGTCAGGAGGACCTGAGTCTTGCTTTGTCTAGCCTTGGACACTTACCAGCTGTGTGATCCTGGGCAAGTCACTTAACCCTGTTTGCCTCAGTTTCCTCATCTGTAAAATGAACTGGAGAAGGAAATGGCAAACTTTTCCAGTATCTTAGCCAAGAAAACCCCAAATGGGGTCATGGAGAGTTGGACACGATTAAAAAGGACTGAGCAACAAATGTAGACTTTAAAGTACTATGAAAATGAAAGGCATCATCTTCATCATTATTTGTGATACCTTTAAACCTTGAAATATACTCAGGACTACTCTCTGATCTCTGAGGATCAGGAGGAGGACCACCCCCATTCCATCTTCTTTCTTTGTGCAATCTCAAAAGAAAGTTGGTCTCTTTCCCTTCATCCAGGCAATGGAGACAGCAGCGAAGTCAGACTGGCCAAAGGGGATGGGGATTGGCCTGCTTTGTCGTTCCCCGGGAGCCTCACTGAGCAGTGCCTGGCCTGCCATGGTGCCAGGTAAGATTATCCAAGCATTCTATGTTCATTATTCCATTTAGGACCCACAACAAGCCTAGGACATGGGCATGCTCCGTCATAGCATCTCCAATTTCATAGGTGAGCCAAGGATGACCCAGAGGGGTTAAGTGATTTGTCCAAGGGCACTTGGCTATAATGGTGGATGTGTGATATGCATTTAAGCCTCTCCTATCTTTCCAGATTATGCTATTTCCCTTCATGCAAGCTATGGGTTAGCCAAACTGGCCTTCTTGCTATGCCTTATCCATGGCACTCTGTCTCCCATCTCCACTTTCAAAGGAGAAGCTGTCCTTCATGACTTGAATATCCTCTCTACCCACTTCTCTTAGAATATCTAGTTCCTTCAAAAATATCACCTCCTGCACAAGGCTTCTCCTAATCCCCACCTACCCTCCCCCAGTTGCCAAAAATTATCTTAAATACACCTTATGTTCTTATTATCTTAAGTACACATAAGTGCATGTGTATGTTTTGTCTCCTCAATGGAATGCAGGCTCCTTGGACTTCTTCATTCTTATTATTCCAAGGACTGCTTCATTCTTACATTTGCATGCTCAATGCCTCACATATAATATGATCTTAATAAATGTTTGCTGATTGGTTGTTTTCCATGTCTAGTGCTCTTTTTCTTTTTCTTTTTGGAGGGGGGAAGGCAGGGCAATTGGGGTTAAGTGGCTTGCCCAAGGTCACACAGCTAGTAAGTGTTAAGTGTCTGAGACTGGATTTGAACTCAGGTCCTCCTGATTCCAGGGCTGGTATTCTATTCACTGTCCCCCCTAGCCGCCCCACTCAGTGCTCTTTCTCTACTTTCTCTCCCTCACTTCACTTCTCTCTGATGGCATCTCTGGCTCCAAGAGCCCAAACCATCACTTGGGTAAAGCTGGAGAGACTTCGAGGGAAGAAAGATATCCTGACCTCAATCAGCACCCCTTTCTCTCACTTTCAGGGTGCACATGGGGGACTTGGCATTGCTTCAGAGTTTGCACCTTGGTCCCAGTTTAAAGGATTTTGAGCTGGAAGGGACCCTGGAATCATCTAGTCTAACCACTTCATTTTACGGATGATTAACCCAGATTACTGTCGTTTCCTTTTTTGACAGAGTTACTAAACTGGTAGATCAAGGAGATGTTAGAGATAGAGTTTCCCAAGATTTTAGCAAAACATTTGATGTCTTTCCTGCTATTATTATGGAAAAGATAGAGAGAGGTGGGCTAGACAGTAGTCATTAGTGGTTCAATAGCCCCTTGGAAATGAGTCTCCAGTAAAGTATCCCAAATATCTGTGCTAGGTCCTACACAGATTTAATAGTTCTATTTAACAGGTTTATCAGTGACCTGGATAAATTCATAAATGTCATGCTTATCAACATTGCCTATGACATGGAGCCGGCAAGGGTATGTTAACAAGATATAGTCAGAATTCAAAGAGATCTTGATAGCGTCGAACTTTGGACCAAATCAAGTAGGATGAAACTAAATTGTGATAAATATAAAGTCAGATGCTTGGGTCTGAAAAATCAATACCCCAAGTTCAAGATGGGAGAACTGTGGGTAATCAACAGTTCATTTGAAAATGATGGAGGGATTTGATAAAAGGTCAAAGGATTTATAAAAAGGCAATTTTAGGACAACGAAATCAAATCTATTTGTGGTCATATGAAAAAATTATCTAAATCACTATTGATTAAAGAAATGCTAATTAAAAGAACTGTGACATACCACTTCATACGTATTAGATTGGCTAATATGACAGAAAAGGAAAATGAGAAATATTGGAGGGCATGAGGAAAAATTGAGACTCTAATGCATTGTTTGTGTATCTGTAAACTAACAGCCATTCTGGAGAACAATTTTGAACTATACCCAAAGAGCTATAAAACGGTGACCCAGCAATGCCATTACTAGAGCCGTTTCCCAGAGAGATTTTTTTTAAAGAGGAAAAGGATCCATGTGTACAAAAATATTTATAGCAGCTCTTTTTGTGGTGGAAAAGAATTAGAAATTGATGGAATGCCCAAGAATTGGGTAATGGCTGAACAAATTATGGTATGTGATTGTGATGGAATACTATAGTGCTATAAGAAAGGATGAACAGGATGCTGTCAGAAAAACCTAGCAAGACATTTACAAACTGATGCAAAGTAAAATAAGTGGAACCAGAAGAACATTGTACACAGTAACAGCAACACTATATGTTGATCAACTATGAATGACCTATTCTCTATTCTATATATATGACCTATATTCTGAAAAATACAATGACCCAAAACAATTTCAAAGGACTTGTGATGAAAAATGTGATCTACCTCCAGAGAAAGAACTGATGGAGACTGAATGCAGATGAAACTTTTATTTTTTTACTTTCTTTTTCTTTCTTTTTTTTGGCTTGTGTTTTCTTTCAAAAAACATGACTAATATGGACAAAAGTTTTGCAAGACTATACGTGTATAATCTATATCAAATTGTCTTCTCAAGGAGGGAAGTAAGAAAGATTAGAATTCAAATTTTTTAAAATGAATGTTATAAATTATTTTTATTTGTAATTGGAAAAGTATGTAAATATATTATATATAATGTGTAATATAATATATAAATATGTGTGTCTATATGTATATATATATATATATATGTATATATATATATATATATATATATATATAATGATGGAGAAGGGGAGAGAGGGGGACTCAAGATGGCAGGCAGCAATGTGGTGAGCTTCTCCCCATAAACTCCTCCTAACATCTAGAAAATGTACCAGATCAAATCCTGGTGCAGAAATCCAGAAAACTTCACAGTGAGTCCTTGGTATATCCCAGCTTATCACAGTGAGACAAATAGGGAGATGTGAGACATTAGAGATGGGTCAGAACAGAAGCATGCTTCAGGTTGTGTTTGATAGCACTCAGGAAGGGATTGTGCACCAGGGCAAGGGGAGATCTCAGCTCATACAGGGTACTCCCAGACCCACACTGGGGCACTACAAGAGGGACAGGTGCCAACCAGCAGCTTTGTCCCCTACTTTTTAGTACTAGGTCACAGATCCATAGCAGAGGGAGAAGGAGACCTTCATGTAGTGGTAGCATTCCTGGGTAGGGAGACTGACTAGGCAGCATACAGAGAACAGCAACATATATGTGGCAGAAAGCAGGGTCTCACTTTCAATGTCTAGCCCAGAGTGCAAAGGAATGACAAGAAGACCAAAGGGTAGCCTATAATTCTATCTCTCTGAGCCAACAGTTTTATAGCTAGCTGCTAGGAGTTGGGTCCAGCAGCATCTACTCTTGTTCAGACCCAAACCCAGGTCATAAACTGGTAGAACTCAGCCCAGAGGGGACACAATCAGACTTTGCCTTGAATTAGTCCCCACACTGTCTCTGAGATTCTGGAATAACACAATACTCAATACTCCTAACAAGTAGTGATAGGGAAAATCCAGTCCTTCCCTCCATAACATAAAACCTGAGTCAGGAAGCAGGCTGAAAGAAAGAGGAAATGAAACAAGAACCCCACCATGGCAGTAGGGATGCTCAAGACACAAACACAGACAAGAACTCCAAAACTTCTACAAGTGATATGTACCAGAGCAAAACACAGCTTGGACGCAGGCTCAACTAGAATGCTTGGAAGACATCAAGCAAGAGTTCAAAATTTTTTTTATAAATGGAATGAGAGCACTTGAGGAAAAATTGGAAAAGAAATGAGAGCTATAGAAGAAAGAATGGGAAAAAGGAATTAACAGCTTGGCATAAGAGGAACAAAACTTGGGCCAAGAAGCAAACTCTCTGAAAATCTGAATGAATAAAATACAAGCCAATGACTCTGTGAGGCAACAAGGAATAATAAAACAAAGTCAAATGGCTAGGGAAAAATAGAAGAAAAATGTTAGGTATTTCAGAAAAAACAACTGACCTGGAAAACAGAACAAGGAGAAAAAAAATATTATTGAGTTATCTGAATGTTGTGACCAAGAATAAGAGGCCAGACATTACATTTCAAGACTCTTAAAATAAAACCACCCAGATCTCTTAAGGCCAAAGGGCAAAAGAGAAATAGAAAGAATCCACTGGTCACCTCTTCAAAGAAAATCCCAAATGAAAACTTCCAGAAAAATGAGAGCTGAATTCCAGAACTTCTAGGTCAAAGAAAAAAATATTGTAAGCAGCCAGAAAGAAAGAATTTAAGTATCAAACAGCCACAATTAGGATCACACTATTTAGCAGCCAGTAATATGGAGGGGTGTAGCAGCAAGCACCCCAAGCGTCCTCAGGGAGGCTGCCCATACAGGTTCTTGGATCTGCTTTGATAAAGGAAAGCAACTCAAAATGGGTTAACAAGCTTACTTTAATCAGTCAGATATGTATCGTTTACCTAGTTCAGGGGAAACAGGTCAGCACCCCGAACTTCAAAGTATACAGACAGAATTATCAAGACAGAGAAACAGATCAAGTAGACAGTTTTCCAAACTGTCTAACCATTACATTCATACCAAACAACATCTGGTTTCAAAGCCGGGGGGCTCTGGACAACGGCTTTCCAGAGTTTCATCTGATCAAATCACAGAACACTTCTCAAAGTGAGCCCCAAAACGAAGCTACACATCAGGGCTTATATAACCTTCTCCTGGCTCAGAGAATGTAACAACCTTATTGACTCACTGGCCAATCAAGAAGTATCTACTGAAAAACAAGCCTCCTACCCCAGGCTCCAGGTGCACTTTAGCCTAGGGGCAGGGAAGATCTTTAAAATTTACATTCCCATTACAAGGGGCAGAGCACATGGAATATATTCCAGAAGACAAAGGACATGGTCTTAAAGTAATAATAAGTAACTTTATATAGTGCTTCCTATGTGTGATGCACTGTTGAGCTAAACATTTTACAATTATTATCTCATTTGGTGCTCACAACAGCCCTGGGAAGTAGATGCTATGATTATCCTCATTTTACATGTCAGGAAATGAGGCCAAAAAAGGTTAAGTGACTTGTGCTAGGTCACACAGTCAGTAAGTATTTGAGGCTGGAGTTGAACTCAGGTCTTCTTGAGTCCTCAAGTCTGACGCTCTATACTCTGCCACCTAGCTGCCCCAAGAAGTTGCCTATCAAAAGAAGGTATATGTCACAAGATGTAAAAAAAAGGATTTTTAATGAAATAAAGGAATTTCAAGCATTCCTGATGATAAGAAGAAAGCTACAGAGAAACTTTAAAGTTTGAGCATGGGAGTTAAGAGAAATATAAAAGGAAAATATGAAGGAACAATGATAAAGGACAAGGATAAGCAGAGATGAAATGCTTACATTCAAATACAGGGAGATGATACATGTGTGCCCTCTGAACTTTTGGCTCCTAGAGGGAATGTAAATAGACAGGGTCTGGGAGGGATTCTGTTCTGTCTTGTTGATCTTAAGAAAAGAATGGAAGGAAAGAAGAAGGGGAATACCCTGGGGTGGGGTGGGGAGGGGAAGGAGGGTAGGAGAAATTATCTCATATAATCAAGGTGTACAAGTAGACATCTCTGCAAACAAGGAAGAGAGAGTGGGGGAAATGGTTGGCATTTGAACTTCATACTCATCTAAACTGGTCAAAGAAGGGAAGATACACACACACACACAGAACTGGGGGCAGAAAAATATCGCTCTCAACAGTGGAATAGGAGGGAAAGGCGAGAAGAGGGGAGAAGGAATTAGAGGGAAGGTAGTTTAAGAAATATCACCTACCTTGCAGGGTTATTGTGCGGATCAAAAGAGATAGAAATTGGTCAAGATGGTGGAGTAGAAGCATGACTTCCAAGCATCTCTGGCTTCCACCTTCCCCAATCAATGTAAAAAGGGGACTGTGAACAAACTTTGGAGCTGAAGAACCCACAAAATGACACAGAGAAGCTAACCTCCCACTGAGGACAGCCTGGCAGGCTGGCAGGAATCAACCATCACAGCACTCTGGGAGGTGAGCCCAGGCCAGTTTGAGCCAGAGGTTTTAGCCCCAGGGCAGGTCTGACCAGCCACCAGCAGGAGGGACTCCAGATCAGCAGCAGCTTTGGCTGTTTCCAGAATCATCCAGAACACACAGATGTGAAGGACAAAGCAATAGGTCAGTGCAGTCTGGACTTTGGGACCCAGTAAGAGGGAGTACATAGGCTTTTGCCCCCAGGGCAAGAAGCCACTGAGACACCAGCACAGCCAGCCAGAGCCACGTGGCAGCTTCAGTTCCTGGTCTGCAGAGTGTAGGGGGACCAAGCACCAATCTGAGGGCTAATTGCTCTTGCTTTAACCTGCTTGGATCTGGATTGCAATCTAGGGTGGAGGTCCTGGGGTGTGTGTCCAGCTTGCTAGAGCATGTGGAGGCCTCAGAGAGAGCACCCATATAATACCTCTGGCAGCTGAGAAAACCCCAGAGTTTGGGACAAAAGCTCCCCTGTCTGGTGGCAGAGTCCTACTGTGGCAAAAAGCCCAGGGGTCAAGTGACTGAGGGGTGACATGACCAGGCAAAGGAAACAAAGCAAACAGAAGAATCCAACATTAGACTCCTATTTTGGGGACAAAAAGGAGCAAAGCATGGAACAGGAGGAAGACAATGAAGTCAGAACTCCTGCACCAAAAGCTTCAAAGGAAAATACGAGCTGGTTACAGGCCATAGAGGACCTAAGGAAGCAGATAAGAGAAGTGGAGGAAAAATTGGGAAGAGAAATGAGAGCAATGCAAGAAAATTACAAAATGAGAGTCAACAGCCTGACTGAGGAAAATCACACCTTAAAAAACAGACTAACTCAAATGGCAAAAGAATCTCAAAAAGGCAATGAAGAGAAGAATGTCTTAAAAAGCCAAATTTGCCAGATGGAAAAAGAATCTCAAAAGCTCACTGAGGACAATCATTGCTTCAGAATTAGATTGGAGCAAGTGGAAGCTAATTGACTTTATGAGAAATCAAGATGCTGTTAAACAGATCCAAACAAATGAAAGAATAGAAGGCAATGTGAAATATCTCATGGGAAAAACCACTGACCTGGAAAATAGATCCAGGAGAGAGAATTTAAAAATTATTGGACTACTTAAAAGCCATGATCATAGTAAGAACCTAGAAATCATCCTCCAGGTAGTTCTCAAAGAAAACTGCCCCGATGTTTTAGAACCAGAGGACAAAATAGAGGTTGAAAGAATCCACCAATCACCTCCTGAAAAAGATCCCAAAAAGAAAACTCCTAGGAATATTATAGCTAGGTTCTGAAATTCCCAGATTAAGGAGAGAATATTACAAGCAGCCAGGAAGAAACAATTTGAATATTGTGGAAACACAATGAGGATAACCCAGGATCTGGCAGCTTCTACACTGAGGGATCGAAGGGCTTGGAATATGATATTCCAGAGGTCAAAGGAGCTGGGATTAAAACCAAGAATCACCTACCCAGCAAAACTGAGTATAATGTTTCAGGGGAAAATATGGTCATTCAGTGGAATAGAGGACTTTCAAGCATTCTTGATGAAAAAACTAGAGTTTAATAGAAAATTTGACATTCAGATACAAGAAGCAAGAGAAGGATGAGAAGGTAAACAGGGAAAAGAAATCATAAGGAACTTATCAAAGTTGAACTATTAACATACCTACATGGAAAAACAATAATTGTAACTGATGAAACTTTTCTCAGTATGAAAATAGTTGAAGGGAATAGAAATATATATATATATATATTCTATATATGAGGTTATATGGGCATATGAATACATATGTGAATGTGTGTATATATGTTTACAGGTGTACACGATGGCACAGGACCAATTTAACAGGAAGGGATGATACTTAAAAGGTGAAATTAAGAGGTGAGAGAGGAATATGATGAGAGGAGATGGGGAGAGACAGAATGGGGTAAACTATTTCATATAGAAGAGACAAGGAAAAATGGTTACAATGGAGGGGAAGAATAGGAAGGCAAAAGGGACTGGGTCAAGCTTATTCCCATTTAATTTGGCTTGGGGAGGGAATGAAATACACACTAAATAGGGTATCTCACCCTACAGGAGAGTAGGGGTGAAGGGGATGAGAGGAAAGGCAGGCTCGGGGGGAGGGAAGTTGGAAGCACCCACTTTTGAAAAGGGATGGGATCAAAGTACAGAATAGAACAAGTGGGAGGTGGGATAGGAGGGAGGGAAATATAGTCAGTCTTTTACAATATATCTACTATGTTATTGTTTTGCATTAGACACACACGTACAACCTATACTGAACTGTTTATCTTCCCAGTAAGGATGGGTGACAAGGGAGGAAGGGAATGAATCTGGAATTCAAAGTTTTAAAATCAAATGTTAAATATATATATATATATATATTATATACTATTATTAATATTATTTTACATGTAATTGGGAAAGAAAATATACAGGCACTGGGGCATAGAGATCCACCATGCCCTACTGGAAAAGTTGAAGGGGGTATTTGTTTCTGTGGTATGGGAGACAAGGGAGACCCTGGCATAAGACCACCTAGAATGGTGCGTCTGCATCAAAGAAGGTGCTGTGCTCTATGAGCCAGGCAGAATCGCAGTAGCTCAAAACAAAGGGAAAATGCTCAAATTTAGAGACATCTCTACTGCAAATGGTCACATGGACTATTTGTGCCTAACGTGGGGCAGAGCTTTTCAAGCTCATATTGGTCTCATCAGTTGTAGTTGGACACACTGCACATTGACCCCAGCATAGTGATGTCACTCTGGTCCTCTTCGAGAATGAAGGATAACAATCTATTACCAAATCATCTCTTTCCTGTGGTATGTTGTGCTGTTCTTTTCTTTGTGGAAAGGGGTCACAGGGAAGCAGGAAAGAAACCAGGTACAAGCCTCCTTCTCCCAAGTGCAGGTGCAAAAAAAGGTGTTTTCAAGTCCATGTGTACAAACATCTGCCTGGACAAAGGTGCACATAAAGACACACTCACATCAATGTATGTATACACTAACATTCATGTGTGTAGACATATTTGTGTGTGCACAGTATGTGCCCAATGTGAATGCATAGATAGAAATAGATAACACTAAGACTGTGATACACAATCTATGTACATGCCTATGCAAAAGAGATGTGTGTGTACATTCAAATACACACATGAACACACATGCGCATTGTGTGGGTACATCCACATGTGTCCACATAAAGCAGAGGCATTTATGCTCACATATACAGAATACCCTGAACTTACACAGACATACACATGCACAGAAACGTGCGCGCACACACACACACACACAGATGAAGAAGCCCAATTTGAAGGAGTGGAAACAATTCCCTGGGTGTGAGTGGAGTTTGTTTTGGCTGGAGGATCTGTACCCACTCAGACACAAAGATTCTCTCTTGGGCCACCACTTTCCCTTTCATCTTCATTGACAAAGCTGTGTTTGTTTTTCCTGGGACTGACCAAGCCCCATTTGGTAGAAGAAGCTCACAAGAGTCCCTCTTAGCCATCATACGTCTGCAGTTACAACCTGACAACCTGGAAATCACACGGGATGAGGAGGCAGGAGACCTGGAATCTGGTTCTGGCTCTGGCACTGATGAGTAGTGTAGGGCAAGTGCCTTCAATTTAATTCAACAAATATGTCTTGAGTTGGAAGAGAGAGACCTTGGAACACAGAAAGTCAAAGTCTTGTGCCAAGAGAGAGAAAAAAGAAGAGACTGCATGGCTGCTGCCCTTGGTGATCTGGCCTTCTCTCCTCAACTTTCCCATTGGAAAAATTAGGATGGTTGGATTAGGCAGCATCTAACATCTTTCCCAGCTCTGGTGTTCTGCAATCCAATGCCCTTTGGATGGTCCCTATCAGTTCTGACATTCTAAGTTCCAGAGCTCTTTCTGGCTCTGCTAATCAGTGTTCTGAGGTCCTTCACAGGCTCTGAATTTATATTCTAAGGTCTCTTTCCAGCTCTGACACTCCATGTTCTAAACTCCTTTCTAGGTCGGTCATTTCATGTTCTAAAATCCTTTTCAACTTTAATAGGACCATATTCCAATTCAGTCATGCCATGTTCGAAGGCACCTTCTGGCTCCAACATTCTCTGTTCTAGGGACTCTACCCATTCTGACATTCTGTGAGTCTTTAGAATGCATGAATAGGAGTAAAACAGGTTGTGTTTTTTATTCTTCATTCTCGAAGAAGACCATGACATCAGGAAGATGATACTGTGACATGCCAGTGAATTGGATTTAAGTGAGGCAGGGCTGTGCAAAGTCACTGTCCTCACTTTCTCCTCCAGAGACATCTGGGTCCAGTGGCCATAGGAGATGGTCCCCTATATAACAACACTTGCAGGGGGAATGGGGATGTGGTAAGACAGAGGTTCTATAAGGGACTGGTCCTTCCTTATGTAAGGATTACTGCTGAATCCCCAGTTCCTTTGGAACCTATGTGGAAATACTACAGCAATGACAAAGAGCCCATCATATGTGAGACCCATGGGAGATACAAAGGTAGGCGAGCCACAGTCGGAGACCCTCAGACTCGGGAAGATCTTGAGAGGCCATCTAATCCAAATGATTAAAATGTAAATTAAATTAAATTAAAATAAATAGCATAGAAATTCTCCCCTTCCCCACCCCACATGCTTGACAGGCTTATCCAGCCATTGCTTGGAGATCTCTGATTAGGAAGAACCCACCTCCCCAAAGCATCAGCCCATCCCACTTTGGTTAGTTTTGACTGTGGGGAATTTTTTTCCTCCCATTGAGCTGAAATCTAGCCCTGTTCCACCTCCACCCACTGCTCCTGGCTCTTCCCTCTGGATCTAGGCAGAACAAAATTGATTCCTTTTCCATGTGACAGCCCCTCAAGCAAGCTCCAGGTCTAGGGGTGGGGGTAGGGAAAGACAGTACGTATGCAAAATCATTGCAAAATTACAAAACAGACAGGATGTGACACATAGAGTAAGATATTGTCTACAAAGCACTTTGGAAGGTTAAAGGCAGGAGAGAGTGTTTTGGGCTCAGTGGAAGAAGCATTTGACCAGGGCCTTGAAGAATGAGTAGAATCCCAATAGTTGAAGATATGGGGGAGGGCATTCCGGGCAGAAGGAATTACATTAGCAAAGACACGGGGGTAGGAAAGCTGGCATCACGTTCGGGGCATTGACGAATAGATTATTTTGGCTGGAACATAGAGAATGTATAGAAGGATACCAGTAATGTTAGAGAGATTGGGGCCAGGCGACATAGGGCTTTGAATGCCACGATTAGATATCTTGGCTTCCTGAAGAATGTAATTGGAAACTTCTTAAGCAGAGGCCAGACTTTAGAAAGGTGATTCTGCACGTGATGCTTAGAGCAGATTAGATGGGGTGGAGAATGGAAGATAAATTGGTGAGGAAGCTTTTTCAGCAGTTCAGGAGGGAGGGGATGAGGACCTTGATGATGGACAGGTGGTCGGGGAGTGGCCATGACCATGGAGCAAAAGAAAGCTGAGGCTGAGGGTAGTGGCAAGAGTACTGGATTTGAAGTTGGAGGATCTGGGTTTCAATCCCAGCTTTCCAACTTGTTCCCCAAGCATCTTTAGTAAATCATTTAACCTTCAGGCCCTGCTAAATGGGAGGGAGTTGAACTAGATGGTCCGTAGGGTGCCTTCTGGCTCTATGATTATTTTGGGTGTGAATACTAATAAAGGAAAACAAGGGGCTGATGGTCACCTGAAGAGCAGGTGTCAGAGAGCAGAACCTTCTCTGAGAACAGGTTGGGTTGGGAGGAATCATAGGCACCTGGGGACAGGAAATGGAGGGTTGGGCTGGGGAGGGGAAGACAATCAGACAATCCACTGATTTTGCAATCCTGCCAACCAAGAAACAGACAAACCAAGCTAATTACTATCTCCAGACCTGGAGGTGGTTTCCAACCTGGAGCCAAAAGTAACCAGAGATACCTCACCAATCGATGAATGAGTCAAGGGCATCAGCTGATGAGTCAAAAGAACATACAAAGGAGGGAAGGAACAAACATGAGAAGTCTTAGTAAATGCCCCCTCCCCACACCTGGAGGATCTTGCAACACCTCTTGCTCACAGAAGCAAGGATTCTCACCTTTGGGAAAGTGCTTGTCAGCAGGAAGGCTTCTCCCAATACTCAAGGGCTTTGGAGGAGGCCCACTCCACAGCTGGATGTAGAGTTGGGAATGGAAGGGAACTTTAGGATGGCAGAATGAAAGAGGGGAAGTGTCAGCCAAGTCTGGCCCACCCTTTCTGGGGGCTTGTCATACCTCCTTTTGCCTAGCAGGAAGAGGCCTCATAAAGGGCCTGTCAGCAAGAATGATTTCCTCAATCCCTAAGGACTGGAGCCCTCCCTATTATAACTCTCAAACAGGCAGTTCTCTGCACTCCCTTTTCCCCTACAAGGCTGGTTAGAGGCTTTTCCACTATCCCCACTTTTTGGGAGGGATGGAGACCCTGTTTCTCAATAAGTCAATAATACCAGCTCAGCTACATTGACTCACTGTTGGCCAGAATATCTTCTCTGGATCTCATGTTCCTCCACCATAAAACTAAAAGGCTGGCTTGGATGAAGATTTGGGGGAACGGGGTCCAAATCCTGATTCTTCTGCTTAATCTATGTGTGACCCTGGGTCTCCATCTTCTCCTGTGTAAAATAAGGGCATTAGAATAGTCATGGTCTTCTGGGGTCATTTCTGAGTGTAGCCTTGTCCTCCTCTGCCTAAGCTGGACATGAAATTGGATCAAGCAATCAGGTTGTAGAGAGGCATGTTCTTATGGTTCGAGACAGATCAAGTCAACCAGCATTTATTAAGTAAGAAGAGGCATGACATGTATTTATGTAAATAAAAAAGAATAAATGAAAAAATAAGTATAAGGTTATTAGGGCTGTGGCATACAATTGTGATGGAATAGTATTTTACTGTAAGAAACAAGTGTGATGATTTCAGAGAAACTTGGGAAGACTTATATGAACTGATGCAAAGTGAAGTGAACAGAACCAGGAGAACACTGTACGCAGTAACAACAATATTGTATAATGATCAACTATGACTTAGTTATTATTGGCAATACAAAGCTCCAAGACAATCTTGAAGGACCCATAATGGAAAATGCTACTCACCTCACCTCCAGAGAATGAACTGATGGAGTCTGGAGGCAGATCAAAGCATACTTTTTTACTTTATTTTTCTTGGATTTTTTTTGTCTGTGTTTTCTTTTGCAACATGGCTAATATGGAAATATATTTTGCAAGATTGCACATGAGTAACCTGTATAAGTTGCTTCCTGTCTCAGGGAAAAGAGAAAGGGAGAGAGTAGAGAGATTTGGAACTTGAAATTTTTTTTTAAGTGAAGGATAAAAATTAATTTTACATGTAATTGGAAAAAATAAAATATGAAAATTTAGGAAAAAATAAAATTAATGCCTTCCCTCTTAAAAGACAAAACAAAACAAGATCATTAGAACAGAAAGAGGTTCAAGAAAGGATTCATGTAGAAGGTAGTACCTGAGTTGAATTTTGAAGAAAGAGAGGAATTCTATGAGTCAGAAGTGAAGAGAAAGTATATTCCAGGCATGGGCAGAGATGAGAGATGGTGTGCTACCTTTAAAGAGCAGAAAGTCAGCTTGGCTTGACCATAGTATGAGCAGGGGAGACATAAGGCTGGAAAGATAGATTGGGGCTTCTAAGAAGTGGTGAAGATGCAACTGGAACCCAATGGGCAGTATAAATGGGTAGTCTTAGAATATTCTCCTCTCTTATACATATTGAGAAATTAAGGTGCAGAGTGGATGAGTAAATAGTTTGGCAGTGGCAAGCCCAAGCTTTCCAATCTTTAGCCTACCTGTGAGACAGGTCATGCAAGGGTCCCTATCCCCACTTTACAGATGAGGAAACATATTAGTTAATTAATATATTTAGAAAGGTCAAGTTAAAAGCAGAAAAGTACAGCAGAAAGAACTAGAGTCTGAAGGCCTGGGTTTGAATTCTGCCTCTGACACCTACCACCTGTGTGACCTGGAGCAAGGTCCTTTAACCTCTCTGGGCCTCAGTTTCCTCATTAATAAATGAGGGGTTTGGACTAGAGGACCTCTGAGATTCCTTACAGCTCTACCATAGACCTACAATCCTCATCCCTTCCAGCACACTCAAGGCCACACAGTTCTTGTGTGTCTATGTCAGGATTCAAATGGATTTCCGTCACTCATTCCAGGTTCATCACTCCCTTAACACAATGATACATCTGCCAAACCACTCTCCTTACCTAGCTCAAACCCAGTGAAAAATAGATCAGTGTGAGATGGGGAAAGAATGTCACAGCACTCTGTCAAAGAAGGTGGGGGGTTTGGGGTGGCTGCTCTTCTGTTTTATCTCAATGATCTTGGTCAGGTCCCTGTAACTACTATGGGCCTTGGTTTTCCGAATCTACAAAATGGGCATGGTCGACTCCATGGATTAATGGCCAAGGCACTGGGCTGGGAGTCCGGAAGACCTGAATTCAAGTACCTATAACAGTGCCATAGAAAGGTGAATGATGGGGGTGGTCTGGAAGTGTTCATGGACATCACCTTCTGTAATTCCTGCTCTACTCAGACCATCACGTCCACCTCCTTCCTTGGAAGCACTTTCCACTAGACCCTTACTGTGAGATGTTGGGAAAGCCATTTCATTTCACTGTGCTTCCGTTTCTTCATCTGTAAAATGAGGGGATTGGAACTGATGGCCTTGAAGGTCCTTTCTAGCTATGAACTTATATCCTAGAAGCAAAAGGTTTTGTTTTCCAAATGACCTTGTGGTTTCAATCCTAGGAGAGGAGGTAAGGTTTGTGGTCTGGCAGTAAAAATGGCCTACGGTCTCCACCATGCAACTTCCTGGGGGCTCCAGTCTCCTGACCCCCCTGGATCCCAGAGGTTGGCGAGAAGAGAATCTAGAATTCCATCTCTTCTCTCAGAGAGGTATTTCATCAGTTACCCAACTGTTCTGAAATGTGCTTTCAGCAAAATTGTGAAAGGCCCAGGAAAGCAGAGGCAAAGGGTGAGTTTGGCAATCCCTTCTACCTCCCCCTCTCCTTCCACTCTCCCCCTGCCTCCCCAGTGCTAGGGAGGAGGAAATGGAATGGGGTCACCAATGAGCTCTAAGGTGGCTACAGGATGTGCCTAAGGGGAAAGGGAATGTCTGTGTTTGGACTGATGTGAACATGCTTGCACATCTCTACCCAAAGAGGCGTAAAGGTGTGCATACTCAACAACCCTTCCAAATGGATAGGAAGGGAGGAAGTGAAACAGAAAGAGAAGCAGACAGACATACAAAGAGATAGACAAAGAGAGAGAGAGAGACAGAGAGAGAGACAGAGAGACAGAGAGAGACAGAGAGACAGAGAGACAGAGAGAGACAGAGAGAGAGAAAGTTAGGTCCTGATTAATGGGAATAATGAATCTTCTGAAATGGTCACAAGTATTCAAATTCTCTTTATTTCTCTATTTGAAGTTCTAATTACATAAAATATGGTAACTGGTTCCAGTCCAATGGAAATTTGCAGTATGAATTTGAGTAATGAGATCCCTTTAACCCAGGTCTTCTGCCTTTTAAGTCCAACATTCTTCCCATGATACCTCATTGCCTCTCAAACACCAAGAAATTAAAAATTAAAAGAATTTAAGAAGTGAATGGGTTTCTGAGGCCTAGGTCTTCTTGGGGGCTCAACTCGAGCAACTGCATTGCCTGATTCCTTCCTACAAATGGGATGCCAGACTTCCTGGGCATGGAAGTGTTGGTCTTGATTTTAAAGAGTAGATTGCATTCATGCTTTTGCGAGCAGTTGCTGGCAAATATTGATGCCCTATATACCCTTACCCCTGCAAGGTTCTCCCCAGTCTTCTAGCTTTGCCAGGTTGCTGGGATTAGAGGTAGGAGATATGGATTTAAGTCCTGCCTCGGACCTTAAGGATCATAATGGCTAGAAGAACCTCAGAGGCCGTCTAGTCTGATGTCCTCATTTTCCAAACTGGGGAAACTGACACCCAAAGAGGTGAGGTGAGCTGATCCATGGTACATGGGTAGTGGCTGTTAAAGGCAAGATTTGAATCCAGGTTCCCTGACTCCAGAGTCAACTCTTTCTAGAGGTCAAAAACTAGTTACTTCTTTCCGAAACTCAGTTTTATCATCTGTCAAAAGAGCAAGAATAACATCATCACTACCTGCTTTAGGGGGTTGTTGTGGGGAAAGTACTTTGAAAAGCTTAAAGTTCTTTAGAAATGAGAGTGATCATCAGGATCTTGCAGCTCTGACTCCTCACCAAAGGATGGTCCCATTGGAACTATCACTTGAACATGAGTAGATGGGCCAGGCCTAGAGTCAGGAAGACCTGGGTTCAAATCCAGCCCCAGACACTGACTAGTTGTGTGACCCTGGGCAAGTCATTTCATTCTGTTTGCCTCAGTTTCCTCATCTATAGAATGAGCTGGAGAAGGAAATGGTGAACCACTCCTGTATCTTTGCCCAGAAAACCGAGAATGTCAGTCACAACTGGTCTGACTGAAATGCGGGAATTACAACAAAGAGTAGACAAAGACATAATCCTCACTTTGGCACTCCCAGATTTTTGTTGCCACACCCATACAATTCTAAGAAGAGAGAGCTGGGAAGCCTTTCTCAGAGCCCATAACCATTCACCGAATGGTTCCCCTCAGGCAAGATGGCAGCGACTAGCTCGCCGGAATGTGGAATTGGCAAGACCAAGGCTTAAATCCTGCTTCATCACTTGATGGCAAAGTTTTTGATCTCCTATTTTCTCATCTGTAAAATGGGGATGATGCTATCCATTATACCTACCTCACAGGGTGGTTGTGAGGATATCCTGGAGATGGGATAGATGAGTTGGAGAGACTAATTAGGAGGTAACTGTTGTAATAGTCCAGGTGAAAGGTAATGAGGGCCCACACCAGGGTGGTGACTATGGGAGTGGAGAGAAGGAGATGTAGAAGGTGTTATGGAGATAGCAATGGCAAGATGTGGCCACTGACCCACGCTGTTAGGTGAATGAGCGTGGGGAATCAAGAGTAACCCTGAGACTTTGGACCTGGGGAGCTGAGGGGACGGTGCCCTAGAAGGGAAGTTTTTTTGGGAAAGATCATAGTTACGTTTTGAGCATGAGATCATAGATTTTGAGTTTGAAGGGTCATCTAGCCAAGCCCTCATTTTATCAGTGAGGAAACTGATGCTTAAGAGAGGTTAAAAGTAAGTGTTTGACACAGAACTCAACTCCTGTCTTCCTGACGCCAGGTCCAGAACTCTGTCCAGGGCTCCATGGGATATCAGCTTCTTCTTGTTGAGATGGAAATGGTTTGGGGGAATCTATCCAGTTCAAAATGTCCAATAAGTATTTGGTGACATGGGATGGGAAATCAGGAGACTAGGGTTAGATGTATGCAAGAGTTATCTATTTAGACCTGGTCATCGAATCCATAGGACCTGGTGAGGTCACCAAGTGAGGGCCGAGAGAGGGGAAAAGGGGGCTTAGAAAGATATGAGATGATGAAGAGATAAGTATGGAAAGTGCTTTGCAAACTTTAAAATACAATGTAAATATTAGTTATTATTCTTTGCAGTATAAGAGACCGTGTATGCTGCAATAGCTTAAAATTGTATTATAACTTTTGGAACTGTGTGTGTGTGTGTGTGTGTGTGTGTGTGTGTGTGTGTGTGTGTGTGTGTGTGTGTGTAGCCAGAGTTATGGACATTCTTAAGGCACTAAATGCTGATGCCTATATAGTTAGCCCCTGTTCTGAGTTCTAGGAATAGCATAAAAAGACAAGAGAATAAAAAAAATCATAGCACCCCAGAATCTCAAAGTGGAAAGTCCAGTGTTGCCGGAGCAGTGTGCCCAGGTTTTCACCCAACCTTGTATGAAGAAATCCCCTGCTTCCCAGCAGCTCTGGTCTCATTAAGAGGCAGGAAGGTATAGTAGATAGATCACTGATTTTGGAGTCAGGAACCCTGGCTTTGAATCTTGCTTCAAGCCTTTATTGGCTCTGTGACCCTGGGCAAGACATTGAATCTCCTGGAGACTCAGTTTCTTCATCCTTATAATGGGAACAATAATCCTTACACGATCTGCCCTATGGGGCTGTTGGGAAGGGAAAAGATCCATAGAGGCAATGGAAAGCACAATGGACCTAGGTTCAAATCTCACCTCTCCCACCTAACACTTAATTATTTAACAGTCCCAGGCTTCCACTTTCTCATCTGTCAAAAGAAAAGGCCAATCCAGATGGCCAACCTTTTGCCTCTAGTTTTATGTTCCTGTGTGTGACCCGGGGCAGCTTTCCAAGAGCTCAGTTTCCCCATATGTAAAATGAGAAGTTTGGACTCTGAGGTTCTCTCTAACTCTGTCTCTGTGATCTTATGTGCTATCAAAATGAGCATGACTTATCTTTGAGGGAATGCAACTTATATTGTAAACCTCTTTACAACTGCAAACCATTATTTTACTGTTTACAATGCACTTCCCTTAAAACAACCCTGTGTCTTGGTTGGGTGGGTATTTTTATTCCCTTTTTACAGGTGAGGAAACTGAGGCTCAGAGGAGGAATGACTCCCAAGTTCATCCAACTAGTAAGAAGTGGCAGAGAGAATTTGAACTCATCAGTTTAACAGAGTATGACAGGACATTATATGGTGAACACCGAAGTCTGTGAGGAGATGGGAGATGGCTAGGATAACATCCAAGAGGAGGTAGGACTAAAACTAATTCTTGGCAGATGGGGATGAAGGAGAGTACTTCAGAGTGGGCAAGATGGCGGCATAGCACGCACCACCTCTAGTTACAGAATCATGGAAATGCAGAATTCTGATATGACATGGAATAATGGAAAGTTTAAGCTGAGAGAAACCTTAGAGGTTATTGAATTTTGCCCCCTTATGTTACAGAAGAAAAGCCTTAGATCCCAAACAGGGAAGTGACATGTCCAAGGTCACATTTCAAGCAAAAAGGAGGGATAATTGAGGAGCCATGTTGTCTGCAATCAAGTTTTGAAACTGCAAGAAGGTTTTGAAGAGTGGAGAGGTGGGGGAAAGAGGGCATGAAGGCTCTTTGCCCCCAAAAGTGGGGAAGGGGAGGCTGGGGTCACAGAAGCTAGCTTCTGTTGGTACAGCAGTTTTATTCCATTGAACCAGCCCTGTCTGGAGAACTGTGTTCCTAGCGTCTTTGTCCTGGTACAAACTGTACTTTCTGAAACTCCCCCCCTCACAGGACCTGAAACAGACCGCTATCCCATTGAGAGCTTCTGCTGACCTCTGCCCAGCCATGACTTTGTCAATTAATTCTATGGTTCCCCTAAAACACAATCCCTGCTGCTCCTAGTCTGAGTGTCAGCAAATGGGGGGAAAGGGATTGCCCTTGCGTTCTGGTCTGGTTTTGGCTTCGAATCCCCAAGGTTTCTCAATGTGTTATGGGATGTTGCAATGTCCTGGGTCCCTAGCAACACTAAACACCCCTGTCAGCAACTCTTTCAAACTGTCCCCAGCACTACTGAGTACTGTTACAAAGTCCTAAAGGGCTCTGCAAGGACCCTCCCAACCCTAAAGGAATGGCTCACAAATGGTGGAATTTCAGCTCCTCTATCAAACCAACAGGGGAGATATTTGGGGACAGTTATCTTCTGGGGTCTGAAATAAAAAATAATCACTGGCATTTATGTAGGGCTACAAAGTCCTTTACACATATTATCTCATTATTCTTACAAAATAACCCTGGGAAACATATTTTATTATCATTCCCCCATTTTACAGAAGAAGAGACTGAGGGTTAGAGATTAAATGACTTACTCAAGTTGACACAGTCAATTGGTGTCTGAGGTGGAAATCAAACACAGCTCTCCTGAGTCTAAGTGCGCCTTTCCTTTCACTCTATGACTGCTCCCCGTACATACACAGTTGCCAATTCTACCCACGCCTGGGGCCACCTTCACACCCAAATCCAGTCCCTTTGTACAGAGATGGTGAGATATGAGACCCTGAACTTTCACTCCTAGATCAGCTCCAGAGAATAGGGACAGATGCTGGGTCCGTCTGACTTCTGTTCTTATAGGACAGACTCATGAGGCCACCAAGTCATTAGAATGTCAGGGTTGGCCAGGAAGCTTAGAGAGCAGCTGGTGACTCGTCCAAACTGCTCATATTATGGGGACTACCAAGGCCCAGAGGAGAGGTGACTTGCTCAGGTCCACAGCAAACAAAGAGCAGAGGTGGGAAGACAGTCCTCACTTCCTGACTCCCAACCTGCTTCACTAGCCACCATTTGCAACAGAGTGCAATTGAGGATGGGAACTGAGGTGGAGGACTTTTTACTTCAGGCCATATGGTGACTACAAGATGCATTGTTTTCTTTCAGGAGACAAATGGTCCCATTTCCTTGAACTGCAGCTGATGCTTGGCTATGCTTTGCCATTATCTGGGCTGCCTCCTCTCCTCTTCCTCCCAGGAGAATTGGGTCACTTCAGTTCTTGAGCAATAAACAATCACTCCATTTGAATACTTCCTGTCTCTTAAATCTGAATGTTCCATTTTTGTGTATGTGTGTGTGTGCATGCGCTCACACGTGTGTGCACTCCCATGCACCCCAGATTTATGGCAATTCTCTTAATTAGCCACACCTGGAATGATCCTTTCCTTTACATTCAGATTCCCAGTGACCTGTGTCTTTATTTGTCTGGAGGACAGGCTGCTCAGAATATATGAGACTCAGAGTTAAGACAGGACCTTGGAGGTAAGTGGTCATCTGGTCACTGTGTGATTTTAGCCTTTAGAACGCTTAGAACTGGACAGGACCTTAGATGCCATCTCATGTAATACCCTTTAAGGTTTGCAAAGTGTTCTACAAATATGTCATTTGGTCCTGACAACACCCCTGGGAGGCTGGTGCTGTTATTATCCCTATTTTTATAGATGAGAAAACTAAGGCAGAAAGAAGTGGTTCAGGGTCACAGAGCTAGTAAGTATCTAAGCCTGGATTTGAACTCAAGTCTTCCTGACTCCAGGTCCAGTATTCTAACCACTGAGCCACCTGACTGACCCCAAGGCAGAGATTAAGTGACTTGCCCAGGGGCACACAGCTAAATTAGTAATTGTCTGAGTCTGGATTAGAATTCAGGTCCTCCTGACTCCAGGTCCAGTGCTCTGTGCACTATGGCATCATTTAGTTGTGTTGTCTAACTGTAGAAAACAGTGAGAATCTTGTCATCAGAAAAGAGCTGGATTCAAATTCCACCTCTAACATTAACTAACTATGTAACCATAGGAAAGTCACAACCTCTCAAAGCCTCAGTTTCATAATTTGAAAAATAGGGATGTTGGGATATTATAGCCAAATTCCAGAGTTCCCAGGTCAAGGAGAAAATACTACAAGCAGTCAGGAAGAAACAATTTAAGTACTGTGGAAACACAATCAGGATAACACAAGACCTAACAACTTTTGTATTAAGGGATTGAAAGGCTTGGAATATGATATTCCGGAGGTCAAAGGAGGTAGGACTAAAACCAAGAAATCACCCAGAAAAACTTAGTATAATGCTACAGGGGAAAATACGATCATTCAATGAAATAGAGGATTTTCAAGTATTCTTGATGAAAAACCAGAGCTGAACAGAAAATATGACTTTCAAATACAAGAAGCAAGAGAAGCATGAGAAGGTAAACAGGAAAAAGAAATCGTAAGGAACTTATTAAAGTTGAACTAGTTACATTCCTACATGAAAAAACAATAATTGTAACTCATAAAACTTTTCTCAGTATGAGGATAGTTGAAGGGAATATATGTATATATATATATATGTGTGTGTGTGTGTGTGTGTGTGTGTGTGTGTGTGTATAGGAGGGTGTCTGTGTATATAAATAGATATGTAAGTGCGGGCATATTTATGTTCATGTATACATAGAGGGCACAGGATGAGTTAAATATGAAGGGATGATATTTAAAAAATAAAATTAAGAGGTGAGAGGATTTATTGGGAGAAGGAAAAAGGGAGAGATAGATTAGGGTAAATTATCTCATATTAAAGAGGCAAGAGAAAACTGTTACAATGGAGGGGAAGAGCTGGAAAGTGAAGGGGAATGGGACAACCCAATTCTTATTGAATTTGGCTTAAGGAGGGAATAACATACACACTCAACTGGGTATCTTACCCTACAGGAAAATAAGGGGGTGGGGGATAAGAGGGGGGATGATAGAAAGGAGGGCATATTGGGGGAGAGGGTAGTTAGAAGCAAACATTTTTTTAAAAGGGATAGGGTCAAAGGAGAAAATAGAATAAATGAGGGATGGGATAGGATGGAGGGAAATATAGTTCGTCTTTCACAATATAACAACTATGGAAATGATTTGGGTAACTACACATGTACAACCTATGTTGAATTGCTTATCTTCCCAGTAGGGGCAGGTAAGGAGGGAAGAAGGGAAAAATATCTGGAACTCAAAGTTTTAAAAACAAATGTTTAAAAAAATTATTTCTTACATGCAGCTGGGAAATAAGATGTACAGGCACTGGGGTATAGAAATTCATCTTGCCCTACTAGAAAGTTAGGGGAGGAGATGGGGAAGGATATAAAAGAGAGCAGATTTGGGGAAAGGGTATTCAGTAGGCTTGCTGTCTTGGGGTGGGGGTAGGGGAAAGGTGGGGAGAAAAAATTGTAACTCAAAATCTTGTGGAAATGAATGTTGAAAACTAAAAATTAGTAAATAAATTTAAAAAGAAAAAGAAAAATGGGAATGATCACAAATGTAGTACTTAGGGGATTCCTTGGAGAAACCTTTGATATTCTATGTGAAACTTTGTCACCTTGAAGAATGTTGGCTGTTACTGTATTCAGTATTCAGTCCCTTCATGGTACAGATGAATGTACACTAGATTTTGAGCCTAAAGACTTGTGTTTGAATCACAACTTTGCTGCTTACCCTGCCTTGAGCAAGTTATGGAGGACTCCCTCTCTGGGGTCATTTCTTCATCTGTAAAATGAAAACTTTGGATTGTAGGGCCTCTGAGGTACCTTTTAATTGAAAATTTGCTGGTCCTTGGCCTAATGTTTCCTCACCCCAGGTCAAGTTCAGCCAGTATATCGTATATTAAAGATGGTGATGATCATTGTATTTCCCACAGCCCCTCTGTGTGCCCTTGGGTGACTTCCCTTTTCTGGGCCTGAAGAGATTAGACAGGGTGAGTTCTAGGGGGTCCATTGATATCTGGCATTGTGGGATTCTGGGGTCCTCACAACATGGGTCAGAGAAGACAGACATCACCAGCATCACCACCCCACAGTGATGGTGTGTGAGGGGCTGAATACTCACTTACCTTGCCGCCATCATTCCCCGAGCCATACCCAGCTCCTCCCATCCCTACAGAGCCATGTTGTTTTTGTCTGGTCAAAAAGGTGTCAGAAGAACCCAGATTACTTCCATAAAATGAGAAGTAGAATTCAGTTGTGTCAAAGTCAAAATGGGGGCACTAAGCCTTACACGAGCATCCATGTGGGTTGTATAATGACTTAGAAAACCATGTATTAGGGGCGGCCAGGTAGCACAGCAAGTAAGAGCACTGGCTCCAGTGTTGGGATGACCTGGGGATCAAATCTGGGCTCAGATACTTAGCACCACACCCATAAATAACTGGCTGTGTAACCTTGAGCAAGTTACTTAACCCCAATTGCTTTAAAAAAAAAAAAAAAGAAAACCATGTATTATCATTATCTATATTTTATGGTATTTTTATTTATTTCGTTAAATATTTCCCAAGTATATTTTAATCTGGTTCAGGCAGCACTCTGGAGTGTTGTGGGTAGCCAGTGGTGTGGGGATAGCATATATTTGACACTTCTGAATTAGATGTCCCCTAAAGTCCCTTCCAGCTCCAAATCCTCCAATCTGAAATAATTTCCTCTTATTAGATATTTTTTCTTCACTTATAAAATAGAGGTTGGAAGGCCCCTGAGGAGAAGGAACATTATCAAGTGATTCTGCTCTGTCTGATTTACAGGTCTATTATAAAGTCAGACCAGATGCTGCAAAGATGAGCATTTGACCATCAGAAAGGCCTATGAAAATATAAGGAAAATTCCTTTATCAGATCATAACCTTCCTATCATTCTGTCTTTCCCTATGCCTTACCTCTCCTAACCCTATTCTTCCTCCTCCCTGGGACCTCCAGGGTCTCCATCCCTCCAGATACTCCCAGGCCATAACCTCTGCTCTAACTTCTCTTTCGTTCATTCCCGTTCTGGACCCCTTTGTTAACCAGTTCAACTGGACACTCTCCTCTCCTCTAGAATACCTTGCTCCACTGTCCGTCAGACACTTAGACCTTGCCAAACCTGACCCGGGATTACACCTGAGATTTGTTTCTTTCACTCCTACCACTGTATTACCTAACAGAACTAGCAGAAGCTATGCTAATGAGCTAACTTGCTCTACCCCAAATGTGGGGCATCTAAACAAACGAGGCAGCTAGATGGGGTATTGCAGAGTGGGCCAGACTGGGAGTCAAGGAGATCTGAATTCCAATGTGACTTACTTGCTGTGTGACCCTGGGCAAGTCACCTAATCTCTGCTTTCCTTTTTCAGATGAGTTTCCTCATCTGTAAATGGGGATAATAATAGCACCTCCCTCCCAGGGTAGTTGCGAGGATCAAATGAGTCAACAGATGTTAAGAACAAACCTTAAAGGGCTATATCCATGTTAGCTACTACTAGTAGCAATGGGAGGACTGGTAACAGCAGTAGTATTAATAGTAATAGTACTCTTAGTAATAATAATGGTAGTACTACCACTAATAGTAGTAATAGTGCTGCTACTAATAGTAGTAATACTAGTACTAATAGTAAAACTAGTATTACTGTTAGTAATAATGGTAGTAAACTCAACTGGACCCTCACAGCAGGGAAAACAATCCTTTTACTATTCTTTAATTCAGTCTCTATCCTACCCCCTCCCCACCCAGAGGCTGTTCAAACCTTCTCTTTTCCCTTCCATCCTCTAATACCATCCCCTTCTTCCACAATCTGAATTTAGGAATTTACCTCAGACTGTAATGAAAAAATAAAGAATATTCACCCACTGACCATGAGCTACATTTCTTCTCCTTTTCAACATCTCAACAACCTTTGATATTATCCCTCATTTTCTCCTTTTTAACTCCAGTTTCTGAAGAGGAGATGCCCCTTCTTGTCAAGACCAGTCCCTTTGCATGTATCTTTGACCCTGTCCCTTCCCATTTTCTCCATTAGATTATCCCCATTCTCACCTCACCTCTCTGATGTTCAGTCCCTCCCTATCTATTGATTCCTTCTCTAGTGCCTACAAATATGCAAAAGTCTCCCCTGGACCCAGCCATTCCCTTGAATCATCATTCTCTATCTCTTATCCCTTTCTCAGGCAAATACCTAAAAAACCCCTCATCATGCTCATTGCTTCCAATTTCTTTCCTCTTACTTGCTTCTCAATCTGACACTGTTAATCACCCGCTCCTCTAGGATACTCTCCTCTTTTGCCTTCCATGATATTGCCGCCCTTCTGGCTCTTCTCCCATTTTCCTGACCACTCCTTAATGTCCTTTGCTGAATCACCTTCCATAGCATGGCCCCTAACTTGAGTAGCACCCAAGACATTCTATTCCCCCCCACACACATTCTCTCATTTAGTGGCCCTGTCAGCTCCCATGGGTTTCTAGAGATAAGAATCTCTACACAGGTAGCTCTCAGATCTATCTGTCCACATCTAGCTTTTCTCCAAAGTTCCAATTGGTAAATCACCAATTGCCAATTGGAATTTCAAACTGGATGCCCCATAGGCTTCTCACACTCAACATGTCCAGTACAGAACTCATCTTCTCCCCAACCCATCCACTCTTCTTCCAAACTTCCCTTTTCTTTTGAGGACTCCATCATCTTTCCAGTCACCTTGGTTCACAGCCTCTCTCACTCTCCCCCAACCCACATATCCAAATCTTGTCATGTCTACTTCCACATTTCTTGCACCATTCTCTTTTCTCTATTCTTGTGGTCAAGATGCTCATCAAAGATTTTTTCACTCTTGGTTTGACAACTGGGGATAATGAGAGCAGCTACCTCCCAGGGTTGTTGTGGGTATTAAATGAGAAAATAGATGTTAAGAACGAACTTGGAAGGGCCCTATAAACATCAGCTAGTAGTAGTAGAAGCTATTACAATAGTCTCCTAATAGGTCAAGCCTTTCCTACTCTGATGCATCCTCCACACAAATGACAAAGGGATTCTCCTCAAGTACAGGTCTACTGATATCTCTTTCCTTCTCAATTAATTCTAGTGGCCCCTTATTGACTTTGGGATCAAATCTAAACTTTGGCTTTTAAAGTACTTTGCAGCCTGGTCCCAACCTGTCTTTCCATATTCATCCACCATCCATTGCTCCCCTTCCCACACTTTGTGGTCTGGCCGTCCTGATCCTTTCACTGTTCATCACACATGACATGCCTTTCCCCATCTCTGTGCTTTTGCACTGTCTGTCCCTCATGCCTATAATATGTTAACTTCTCATCTCTACCTTCCAATCAATCAATCAACATTTATTAATAAACCCTCTTAGAATCTCTTATCCCCTTTAAGATTTAGCTTATATTCCATCTTCTGTATGAAGCCTTTCCTGATTTCCCCCATTAGTAGTAATCTAGCGACAGCTAGCAAGGTATCGCCACGCATAGAGCACTGAATCTGAAGTCAAGAAGATCTGAGTTCAAATCTAGCCTCAGGCATTTATTAGCTGTGTGACCCTGGGCAAGTCACCTCATCTCCTTCTGCCTCAGTTTCCTCACTGGTAAAATGGAGATAATAATAGCACCTACCTACCAAGGCTGCTGTGAAGAGAAAATGAGTGAATGTATATAATTCAAACTTTCAAACTATGAAAATGCTGGCTATTATTTCCATTAGATTATGATGATGCTTCGTGTTGTCATTGTTTTGGTGCTTAGCACCAGTGATTCAGCTTGGATAATGTCCTTTGAAGCATAGAGGCTTAACATGAGCTTGGGGAAGCATTGCATCATCCATCCCAGGTTAGCGGTGAGTGTGACCACCAGGGCCATCCACCAGCAGGAGGCCTGGACCCTCATAAGGGACTGTGATTTGGGGCATGTCTATGGACTGTGAAGAAGGTACCACTGAAAGCACTTTATAGGCCACTATGGACCTTTTGGCAGGAATGTGAGTGACTGGGGAAAGTATTCATGAAAGAAGATTGAAGGAGAGCTTCATGCCATGCATCATCTCCAGCCTAATAGCCAGCACTGGACATTCAGGCCAGGGTACTCACAGTTAAGTCAACAAGCATTTGTTAAGGACCTACTATGTGCCAGAAACTGTGCCAAGTGCTGGGAATACAAAGAAAGGTGAAAATTCATCCATGTTCTCAAGCAGTTCACAGTTTAATGGAGGAAATCATGGAAGGAAGGAGGGGAGGAAGGAAGGAAAGAAGGAAGGAAGGAAGAAAGGAAGGAAGGAAGGAAGGAAGGAAGGAAGGAAGGAAGGAAGGAAGGAAGGAAAGGAGGGAGGGAAAAAGAAAGGAAAGAAGAATTTATGTTCCTACTATGTGCCAGGCCCTGTGTTGAGTGCTTTGCAAATGTTATCTTATTTGATTCTCACAACAACCCTGAGAGGTAAATACTATAATGATCCTCTTACAATTGAAGAAACTGAGTCAGATAAAGTTTAAATGACTTGTCCAGGGTCACACAGCTATGAGTGTCTGAGGCCTGATTTGAACTCTGGTCTTTTCTGACTCCAGGCCCAGTGATCTATCCACTGCACTGATCTCTCCCTCTCTCCCCCCTCCTCTTTCCTCTCCCCCCGCCTCCTCTCTCTCTCTGTGTCTGTCTCTCCCTCCCCTTTCTCTCTCTGTCTCTCTCTCCCTCCTTTCTCTCTCTGTCTCTCTCTGTCTCTGTCTCTGTCTCTTGTCTCTCTCACCTCACTAGGTGACCCCAAAGTAATGTTTTTCAATGCATAAGATTAAAAAGGAAAGCAATTATATTGAAATAATTTATCAAAATACATTTTTAAGGTCACAGACCTCAGATTAAGAAGCTGTAATCTAGTCCAAACCCCACATTTCAGAAATGAGGAAATTGAAAGCCAGAGACAAGATCTTTTGTCTTCATATCCAGGGATCTTTCTCCTCCAGCAGGATTTCTCCACACTCTAGCTGCATTGTGGTGTGAATCACGTGGACACCTGTCACCTGTTGTCACCTGTCACCTGGGCTTGGCTGACAAATCACCAGGGGTCTGCATGCCCTGTTCTGTGCTTCTTTCCCAGGGCTCAAAGAGTTAGCCAGGACTGGAAGGGCAAGGGAGGCCCTGGGAAGCCCAGGCGGCCAGGCCTTTCTCTCCTCCTCTCTGTTTCCCCGTGGGCCTCTCTGAATGTGGCTCTGTTCTCAATTACTTTTATCAATGTCTTCAAAGGCCTGCCGGGGCCCCTTCCCTCCACCCCTGATGATTCCCGGGAGACACACACCAGATTTGAGATGGGGACAGACAGCGGGAGGGAGTGGGGCCCTAGGCTTCCTATAAAGTAGTAGAATAAACAGAAACAAAATGTACCAGAAGATGCTGAATGCGAGGCCTGGGGCTGAGCTGCACAGAGGAGACAGAGGAGGCTGTCGTCAGCCAGCCAGAGCGTGGATGCCCTGTTTGGGATGAGGTTTGAGGGGTGAGGGGTGGGGGAGGGGACGGAGAGAGAAAGCCCTGTTAGAAACATCAGTACCTCTGACTCTCTCTTCCTCCCTCTTCTTCCTCCTCTTGCTTCCGTTTCCTCCCTTTCTCCTCTCTACTATCTCTTATAAAATCTCCCATTTTCATACTTATTTATGATTTACAAGAATCCCAAGTCTCATGATCCCCATTTTGCAAATGAGGAAACTGAGACCCTGAGAGGTTCATCCTTTTGCCCCAAATCATGAAGGTAATAAGCATCAGTTAAGAAAAAAGATCTGAAACCCATTACAGTGAGGATAGGATGGACTTTAAAATGAAAGGGACCCCAGAAACCAGAGAACCATCGATTTGTAGCTGGAAGGGACCTTAGAAATGCTACAATCCAGTCCAGCCCCTCTTCTCCCTTCTACCTTTAAAAACAAGTTTTATTGATGCTTTTGATTTTTTTTTATATCACAGTCATTTCCAGATTTCTCCTCTCCCACCCCTGAACCTCATTTGTAATGAAGAATAATAGTTCAAGAAAAATATGGTGAAGGTCCCATCTAATGATGGATGACACATCCGGCTCATCAGTCCCCTCTCTCTCTGCCAAAAGGACAGAGGATTGTATTGGTATCTATTCTCTAAGAAACTTCTTACTTGACAGATGAGAACAGTGAAGACCAGAAAGGTTAAGTCCTTCTCAGAGGTCACACAGGCTGCAAGGAGCCAAGCCAGGGTTTCAACTCAGGCCTTGGGACCTCCAAGTCCATTCTCTAACACTGACCTCCACAAATAAAAGGCCCACTGAGAGTTTGAACTTCAGTCACTAGATTCAAAATCCAAAAGGGATCATCAATTAACCATTAAAAGATGACCATGTTCTTTAGACTCAAAGCCCAGGGCTATATCAACTGTGCCAAGTAGCTTCTCCAATGCTATGTTCCCTCCTACCTTCTGACCCCCCACTTCAATTTCCCATTTGAAAGAGCCAATGAAACTACATGTGGTTTTTGTTTCACTGTTGTCTGGTATGAACATGGAGAAGGTTTCCTCTGGAATTGTTTCCTCATTGATTACAATTGAAGAAACTGAGCCAGATAAAGTTTAAGTGACTTGCCCAGGGTCACACAGTTATAAGTATTCAATTATATTTCAATTAGATTCAGTTGAGTTCAATTAGATTCAATACAATACAATATAGAGGTTAAAGGGTATAGAAAGTAGTAGTTGGTGACCCCAGATGAGGCCTTCTGAGCCTCAGTAGCCTTGCCTCTAAAACAAAAAGGTTGGTCATAATAACTTCTGAGGTCCTTTCCAGCTTGAAATCTATGGTTCTAATAATTCAATTCACTTAATAAGCATTTATTAAAGGCTTGCCGTATACTAGATGCTGGGTATTCAGTAGCAAAAGAAATAACTCCTGCCCTCAAGGAGATTACTTTCTAGAAAAAGGATACAAAATGGTGGTAGGAAACTAAGTATGCACCAACTCAATGCAAAGAAGGAAAGAGTGTGAAATGGGAGGATTTAGGGATTCTTCAGAAGCCAAAGCTGTGAAGGAAACCTGAGAGATAGAGGTGAGGAGAGAGTCCATACCCAGCATTGGGGATAGCTTGTGCATACAGTAGAGTGTATCAGCAAGATGGCGGGTAGGCCAGTCTACACAGACTGTAGGGTGTGAATGGGGAAAATGTGAAACAAGTTTAAGAATGTAGATTATGAATGGCTAGAGTCAGATGACTAAAGATAATGGATTAGAGGGGAGTGGGAGAGCATTGACACCCCAGCCTAGAGGAAATGGGATGCCACACAGTTAGCATAACCATCCCTGTTCCTCCAGGGGTGCCAATCTCCAAGCATAGTGGTGAGGCAGTGAGGCTCAGACAGATGGGGCAGTTAAGTATTCTGGAAGGGACAGGAGCGTTGTACAAGTGTACAGGATGAGACTACCCTCTCTGGAAAGCTTGTGAAACAGTTAAGTAAGTCTTCTCCTTCCCTGTTTGCACAACCAGCCCAGTGCCAGAAATGTGGCCCAGGCTGGGGAGAGGAGGAGAGTTGGCTCTGAGTTAGCAGTGAAGTCATTAGAGGTTGCCTGAGGCCTCTTGTCTTCCCTTTTTTCTGCTCCCCCCACCCCAGCTCCTGGAAGCCCCTCCCCAAAGAAGAAACCCTGCTGGCCCAGGCCCTCCCATCAGTCTTGGGTCCCCACCTCACATTCCATCTCCTGGAGAGAAGCCTTTTTTCTGCTCCCCTTGGGAATGTGCAATCCTCCCCTCAAATAATCATGTATATATTTATCTGTTTGCACATACTTATCTCTATATATGAGATAAATGTCGGATGTCCCTAATAATAACAGTAATGGCTAGCATTTATAGAGCCTGTTAAGGTTTACAAAGCACTTTGCAAATGCTTGCTCCTTTGGTCCTCACAATGAGCCTGGGAGGTAGATGCTATTATTATCTCCACTTTACAGATGGAGAAACTGAGGCATGAAAAGGGTAAAGTGACTTGGCCCTCTAACTCAGCTAGTAAGTACCTGAGACTAGACTCAAATCTTCCTGGTGTTGGGTCCAGTCCTCTGTCTCCTTCTCCACCTTTATGCCCCATAACTATTATTATATAACTTTGGGGCAGAAAAGTTATGAAATTAAATTCATGAAGTATGGTTCATTTCACTTGAGACCCACTCTTGCTCCTTCTAGACCAGGATAAATTAAGAAAAAATATGGTTCTGGCTGTCTTTTGTTAAGCGGAGAATGGTTTCCTGCAAGCTAGACCAAATATAATAGAATTCTAGAGAAGCATGGGACCATAAGACAGAGTCAGAAGGGACCTTAGGACAAAGAAAATCAGAGCTGGAAGGAATCGGTATTAGACCATAGAAGGTCAGAGCAGGAAGGGCCTTAGACCATAGAAGGTCAGAGATGAAAAAGGGCCTTAGACCATAGAAGGTCAGAGCAGGAAGGGCCTTAGAACATAGAAGGTCAGAACTGGAAAGGACCTTAGTACATTTATTTGTATAAATAATATATTATTATTTATATTATAATAATAAATAATGTTATTTATATTATAATAATAAATAATATATAAATAAAATTTATATAAATAATGTACATTTATACATTAGTACAAAGGATCTTATAGGTCAGTACAACTCCCTTCATTCTAAAGATGAGGAAACAGAGGGCCAGAGACATAAAATCATTTGCTCAAAGTCACACAGGATATCAGAGTCAGATCTCAAGGCCCAGTCTTTGGGCTCCAAATGCCTTCCTTTTTTTCTACCACACCACCCTACTTCTAGAATAGTAAATGGTCAGACCTAGAAGGCAAATAAGATGATGACTTGATTCAATGACCTGCTTTTACAGATGTTCTGGACTTGGAGGCAGAGGAGGTGGGCTCAGATCCTGATTCAGTTACTACACAGCAACACGTAGCTATTCTTTGTGCCTCAGTTCTGTCATCTATAAAATGAACTTCCCATCTTTGACCAATGCTGACTTTGTGAACCTGAGCAAATTATTCAGTGTTCAGGAAAATCTCTAAGACTATGTATCATGGAGAAAGTGCCAACCTGCTGTGGTAGAAGGAGTTTTCTCACCTGGATGTTCCCCACCCCCCATGAATCACAGTTGCAATCCACAACAAAACACATTTCTACAAAATACAGTACTTGGTCTCTGGTTATTTTTGCTTACGCTTCTTTAAGGCTATTCCCTCAGGTTCTCTTTTCTGTCTCCCCCTCCCTACCAGTCCTTCCATACTCTCAACCCCAAACTCCTTTTATCCTCTTTTCTTGGTTTTGGAGTTTACTTTTTAACTCATTGATTTCCTTTTCTTTCTTCCTTTTATCTAATTATCATATTCTTATTTTTTTTTCTCCTCTTAGTTAAATAGTTAAACAAAATCTTCCTTTCTGCCTTCAAATATTTTTCTTAGCTTTTTTTCCATTTTCTGTACCTTTATCTAAAAAAATTTTCTTTCTCTTGTTCTCTTCATTGAGTCTCTTCCCTTTCTACATATATATTCTAAATTTTTAATCTTTGATTCATCATTCTCATACTAACTGATTCCTTCTATATTCCTGTTGAAATTAAAGCTTCCAAAATATCATTTTGGATTCTGACTTCTTAACGGTTTTTATGGTATTGCCTTTTTATATCTTCTCCACTCATCCTGTTTTACTCTATGATGCCTCACTCTTAGAAGTATCAATTCCTGCAGTAAAAAGAGAGGATAGAGGTATTGTCCCATTGTAGAGATGTTCCTGTGTCCCTGATTGTGCAGTGCATTACACCATCTTGCCTTTCCCATCATCATTTCTTCCCCATTTGTTAGGAAATCCCATCCCTGCTTTATGGTACCCCAACCTTTTAGATGTCATTTGCCCCCAAGAACTCTGATTTCACTTCACCTAAAGCAGGATGCTGTCCATAGAAGCTCACCATTTTCTCAGAGGACTTTCTAAGCACCAAATCCATGCAGATTAAACCCCTGGTAAGGTCTCTATCCTCCATTATGGAATCTCTCTCTCCCCACCAAGTCTTTAGTTGGACTTCCTCCTACCACAAAATCAAAATTTCTCCTTCCTTTCCCTGTGTTTTAGTTGCTCCCTTTGCCACCTTACCCATTCACCCATAGCCCCTCTTCTTGAGGGGCTGTGAGACTACAGAAGGTATTTTCCATTCATTGTTCATCATTAATTAAATATCACAAATTCCTCTGTATCTTCCTACTCCTCTCTCCTCTGTATGTGTCCTCTAATTCTGTGGTTTATTCTCACAAAAAATACTGATCAACCTATAGGTGATATTTAGTCTAGGATGTTTCAGTCCTGTTTCTCCACCACCCTTTAATTCCATTTTATTTTAGTTAATAAAGTTAAATTTTAGTTCCATTTTAATTCTTATCTCCTTGTGTACTTTTGGAAAGAAAAAAAATCTTAATCATCCCCTTGCTATTATTTTGTTTTTCTTGTTTATCTTGCCAGGTTGTTTTGTTTTTTTTTTTGCTCTTATATTCTGGGGGAATTTATTTTATTACTTGTGCTTTCTTTGGTTGTTGATCTGTTTAATTTCCTTTGTTTCGGTTTCATGGAATGTTTATTAAACAAATATTCTGCTTGTGTTATTTTTTTTTCTTTTTGCTTTTTGGAGGGTAATTGGTGTTAAGTGACTTGCCCAAGGTCACACGGCTAGTTTTTGTGTTAAGTATCTGAGGCTGGATTTGAATTCAGGACCTCCTGACTCCAGGGCCAGTGCTCTATTCACTGTGCCATCTAGATGCCCTATGTTATTTTTTTATAAGAATGTTTCACCTGACTCTCTTTTACTGAACATTCATCTTCTCTCATAGATGATTAGGTTAAGGTTAGCATGGTACACCCCCTTTGTATTGTGTCTTGAGCTCCTTTGCTCTTCAGAACACATTATTCACTCCCTTCTATAGCTTCTGGTAGGTGCAGCTTAATCTTGGGGTATTAGAATTCCCTTTCCTTTATATTTAAGGTTTTTTTTTTTCCAGGTTACTTGAATAATTTGTTGTTTGTCATTGAAACTTAAATTTAACCTTTATGTATCTTGAAGCTTGTGGAATACATTGTTGTTGGTGGCTTTCTTCTTGTGGCTGTCTGTAGATTGTATCTGTTGATACTTTGTTTTCTGAGTTTAGACATTCTGGACAATACTTGGGTTTTATTTCTCATAGTATCATAGCTACATTTTTTGACTTGTCATGTTCTCCTGGGAAACCTATGATCCTTAGGGTGTCTCTAGTGTGATCAATCTGTTTTTCTTGTATAGAGATCACATGATATTTTAATATTATTGCTTTTTGCTTCTCTTCTTCAAGATTCTCCTTCTGTGTATTTGAATATTTTTTTTTTTTGCTTTTTGGAGGGCAATTGGGGTTAAGTGACTTGCCCAAGGTCACACAGCTAGTTTTTGTGTTAAGTGTCTGAGGCTTGTTTTAAACTCAGGTCCTCCTGACTCCAGGACCCGTGCTCTATTCACTTTGCCACCTAGTCGCCCCTCTCCTTTTCTTTGGTAAGATTTGCCATAGTATATTAAAATTTTTCTGTTCTGTGGATTATTTCTGCTGTGAGAGCCACAAATTGCGCTTTCATCTGCTTCTTAACATCAATGACAAAAACAATAATATCAGGTAGCATATTTATATAAAACTTTAAGGTTTGTAAAGCACTTTACAAGTATTAATCCCTATCCTCACAACAATCCTGAGACGCAGTTGCTATTATTATCCTTGTTTTACAGATGGAGAAACTGAGGCAGCCAGAGGTTAAATGGCTTGCTCAGGATCACACAGTTAATAAATGTTGAAGGTTAGATTCAAACTCGTATCTTCCTGACTCCAGGTCCAGTGATCTATCCACCTAGCCTACACTCCTTCCTCTGAAGGAGCAGTCATATGTAGGAAAGCCTTCTTCCCTCCCCCCCTTCTGCCAACTTTGCCCTAGGCCATAACTAAACTTAAGGCTCCCTCTTACATTCAAACACACCGAACCTTTCAAACCTTCCTTACTTAAGGTTGAAAGGACTGGCAGTGATCAGCAAAGGCCTGAACAAATTCCAGGGCAAGCCTTGCAGTTCGCTTCTGTTTGTGTTTCTGTCTTCTTGTATCTCCTTCCCTCTGCTCTGCTTCTTTTTGTCTTTTTTCCCCAGAATTTGTTGTTGTTTTTTTCTGACTGAATATCAAGGTCTTCCAACCTCTCCCCCTTCCCTGTTGCTATGGATACAGAAAGGTACATGTTAACATTTAAGAAGGCCAAAGAGATCAGAGTTGAACTGCCCAAAAGTTAATATTTAACCTTCAATTTGTTATTCGCCTTGAAAGTTCCAGGGAGAGTCCTGCTGGCTACCTATGAGAGGTGGCAAGGACATCTACAGGAAGAGTCTGGGTACTAAAGATGACCTGTTCCCCTCACCAAGGGACAAGCCTTGACTCTGATGAACTGTGTGACCTCAGGTGTCAATTCCTTATATCTGAGCCTCTGTTTCCTCACTTGTAAAATTAGGGGATTAATATGACAGACTTTAAAGTCCCTGGTAAAGAAGTCCCTTCTCCCAGGGAATGGCAATGGGAAGGCCCACCTTCCATTGGCTGCACATCTCTGTCAGTCTGTTTTGAAGGGATAGAACAAAATGGGACAGTGGGGTGGGGAGGGTGGGAAGAAGAGGGCAGTAGAAGAAGGTCTTTTATAAGTGGAGTACTCCTAGGTTGTTGGAGGAGTGAGAAATGCAGGGACCAAAACTGGGGGATGGGACAGAAGGTCCTAAATCTAGAGCATGAGTTCTTAACCTGGGGTGTGTGACCTTTTTTTAAAAAAAAACAAACAAAACACAAAACATCTTGATTACTGTATTTCCCTTGTAATCCTATGTATTTTATTTTATTTGCCTAAAAATGTTATTCTAAATAGTTCATGAGTTTGACCAGATTGCCAAAGGGGTCCATGACAAACCAAAAAATGGTTAAGAACCTCTGAGCTACAGTTAGAAGGGACCTTTTGGGTCACCTAGTCCAACCCTTTCATTTTATATGTAAGGAACCCAAAGACTTTAAGTGATGTGCCCAAGGTCACACAAAGATTAAGACCAGCAGCCACTTGAGTCTGGGTCCTACCACTTCAAATCTTGTTCTCTTTCCCCTGCACCACAGAGGAAAAGTCATCCTGGGTTTGTCTCCAAAAGGAAGGAGAATGGGCAAAAGGCTGGGCTGGGCAGATATTGCCAACACCTAGGAAGATGGCCTTCTTACCTCTTCCACCAGGGTCCCAGGACTGAATACTCTGTTGATTCCTCTCCCATAGCTTTCCTTCCCAGGATCCATCTTACTCCCAGGCATGTGACTGAAAATCCCCTACCAAGAGAATCATTTGATTACAACATGAATGCAGGGACCAGATTAATAACAACAACATCTGTATAATGTTTACTATGTGCCAAGCTCTGTGATAAATGCCTTTCAATTATTATCTCATTTCATCTTCACAACCACTCTGAGAGGCAGGTTCTGTTATTACCCCCATTTTGCAGATGAGGAAACTGAGGAAAACAGAAGTTAAGTGACTTGCTCAGAGTCACACAGCTAATAGGTGTTTAAGGCCAGATTTGAACTCAGGATTTTCTGACTCCAGACAGTGGACTAGGGACAAAAGCAAAGCCCCATGCTGCCTCCACATCTGGCCTCCAAGCGTTTTCTTTGCTTATCTCCAATTTGTATTCCTCTGGACTCCAAATTTCCAAATCCCTTCCTTGCCATCCAGGGATATGAAACAGAAGGGAAAGAATGGGAGTTCTATGGTCCAGTGGTTTTCATAGAAGGTTTAAGACCAGGACTGGCAAACTCTCAAAAGTGATGGACCAAAAGTCTTGTTCTTGCCCCTTTCCTTCTGGTCTGCTGGGTGGCAGGGGTAGGAGTGGATGTGAGCAGGAGAGATGTTAGAGTGAGGGGTGAGGGGCAGAGATTGGCTCTTAGAAGGCATGGTAGTGAGGATTGACGTTATCTGTGTCTGCACCTTGTCCCCCTTATAGACTGTAAGCTCTGTGAGGGAAAGGTACTGATGGGGCAGGATGTACACAGAAAGTGCTCACTAAATGTTGACTGAATGAATGAACGCATTCAGCTGAATTGAAAAATACATGAAGGGTCCAGCTTCCTGAAGGCAGACACCATTTCAGCTTTGTTTTTGTTTCTGGACCACCTACGGCAATGGCAGTTGGCGATTAGTAGACATTTTATAAATGCTGGTTGACTGGCCTTTTTATCAGTAGCACCTAGCCCCATTTTGGAGGGACATTACTGAGTACCTTTCATCAGGGTCAGGAGCTCCTGGTGAGGAACATGATTTGTCACTTTGGATCTGTACCGTATTCTGACACTTATGACCTTGCAGTTGCCTGGGGCCCAGGATCACCCAACCTGTGAGTGTCAGCACCTGGAATCGAATCCCTCTCCTCCTGACAATGAGACCCACTCTTTATCAAATACGAAAATCCTCAGAAAATGCTTAGTATGGTGACAGGGGTATAGTAGGTGCTTCACAAATGTCTCTCCTTTGTCTTCTACACCTGGCTGCAAATTGCCTGGCACCTCGGTGAGGTTTCATAAATGCCCGTCGATTGATTGATGGAACTCAAGATTGCCCAATGCCTTGTAGGTAGCTGATACTTAGTAAATGTCTGTTATTGTTGGCTCTTGAAGAGGCATGTTGGAGGAGGGGAGGGTGGGTGTCATTCCCTGACGTGTGTGCCCTGCTTGGTTCCTGATCCCTGCTCTGAGCTTTATCAAACGTAAGAACTGCCAGGCACCTGTCTGCGTAAAGCAAGTTTAAAAAGTTTGAAAGCAGTTCCCTTCCCCCTCTCCAGAATCCATTAGACCCAAGTGAGGTTGAGATGAGAGGTTTCCTGCTGAGAAGGCTGATTTGCAGGGCACTGAGTGGAGAAAGTTATTTGCCTTTCCCTCTAATCTTCTACTCCCTCAGGAGCCATAACCCTTTGCCCTCATTGAAGACACCCAGACTTTTTTTTTTCCTTTTGGCTGACTCATTCTCTTTGTGAGTTGCAGGCCCAGGAAAGACAGCTTTCCAGAAACTCCTTCCAGCTCAAACATTCTGTGGGTCTAAGAAATCTGTCAGCACTGTTGAACCACAAGGGATGTTAGACATCGAGGCACAGTTTCAGAATTGGAAGGGACCTCAAGGGCCCTCCAGTCCAACCCATACATAAGAAACATGGCAGCCAAATGGTTGTTCAAACTCTGCCTGGAGACCACCATGGAGGGGGACCTCATCACCTTCCTGAAGACAACCCATTGCTCAAATTCTTCATCTATAGAATGAGGGACTCATCTCGATGGCCATGAGGTCCCTTTTGGATTTATATATATGAGCCCACAACCCCTCCCATATTTAAATATATGGACTTGAGTCACTTTTCAATAGCACTAATCCCTAGGAAGCTCCCCCTCCTTTCATTTTATGAGAAAGAAAACTGAGGCCCAGAGAGGGGAAGGTCACACAGAGCCATGGCAGGGTCATACCCAGAGCAGAAACCCAAATCCCCAAGGCTAAGGCTCTTTCCATGATCCCAGTCTTTCCCCCAAGCATCACAGCTTTCCTAGCCCCCTTCTACCCTGAACTCAGTTTGGGGGAGGATTTGGGTTAGGTTTCCAAACACCTGAGCTGCCTTTGTCCCCTCACTAATGAACTCTGAGCTCCTGTTTCTCTTCCAAAACCAACATCCTCGGGTCCCAGCATGCCAGGGACTTTGTGTCCATGACAACCCCCACCTTCCATCCATCGCCTATTGAGGAAGGCCTACAGAGCTAACACGACTTCACAGGCCAGGCTTCCGGCAGAAAGAGTGATCAAAGTCACTTATGTACCTTTGATAATCACATGGCAGGCATGAAACCAAGTATATCTCAAAGTCAAACAGGATCTGAAGAACTCCCAGGGCCAGTTGCCAGCCAGGGCTTTCCTAGGGGAGGCGGTAGGGAGAAACTATTCCTACTTTGACCACACAATTTAGTTCAATGCAATAAATAGATCTTTGACACCTAGACCCATCATACAGACCAAAATTTCTCAGCATTATAGATGGAAATGGTTTCTCCATGCCTTATGACCTCAATTCTTTGCTTTTAGTCAATCTCTTTTTTAACGCCTGGTGTTTTTTCTTTTTTTTATAAAAGATTAGATAAAGCTGGAAGGTATCAAAGAGGTTACTGAGTCCAGACTTCTCATTTTATAGATCAGAGGCCTGAGGTGATACGGCACAGGATCTGGTATATAGTAGGTGATTAATAAATACATGTGATTGGTTGATTTTGGAACCTCCTGATTTCTGACGACTGTAATACTCAGTGGGCTCAGTTTTCTCCCCTTAAGACAAGGAAGTTCCCTTTAGTAGACAGTGACATGGGCAATTTTATGCAACATATTTCCTGAAAAATTACAAGTGTGTCATTAAAAAAATAAATAAATCCAAGTGTCTGTTGTCTCTGACCTTATTCCCCGTGCAGAGAGGCTTTGTCTTTACTTCGGAGTGACCCAAGGGCAGTCATAGGATGGGGACTTTAATAGCTATCTGGTCCAACCTGTTCACTTTACAGAGAAGGAAACTGAGGTTCAGGAAGGTTCTTTGACTTGCTATAGGTAATAGCAGACCTGGGATTCAAATTTAGACTCTGGTTTTGATAGCAAGTTCATAGAATTGTAGGTCTAGGGCTAAATGGGACTTTAGGGGCCATCTGGTCCAATACTGTCTTTTTTACAGATGAGAAAACCAGAGAGGGTCATGGCAGTGTATATGACAGGGCCAGGTCTGATGCCTCCAAAATACAGTGTGTAGAATACATGCGTTGTCAGTGGATTTAAGGAGGCTGCTGGTTTGGAAGGAAGGGAATGAGGCCATGAGTTAGGAAAGACCTACATGTTACTTATGCCATAGAAAGGGTACTGGATCTGAGCTTGGGTACTGGATCTGAGTTTGAATCCTGGCTCTGCCTTTTGAGACTTGTGTGACTTCAGGCAGGTCATTAAACATTTCTGAGCCTCAGTTTCCTCTTCTGTGAAATGAAGGGGTTAGATTATCTAAGCCTTTGGGGTCCCTTTCAAGTCTAAATTTATGACCCTATGAACTTGGGGCAAAGTACTTCACTTTTGTGACATTAGTTTGTTCATCCATGAAATGGAAATGATCATATTGCATTCCCTGCCTCTCACCAGGGTTATTGTGAGGAGGGGCCCTTATAAACCCTCCATTCCCTGTCTGTGAAATCAAAACGACCTCCAAGAAATAAAAACTTGAACAAATTACGGGATTTTCTGTTTGGTGTTTTGGAGAATGAAAAAATCCTTTTGTCATGCTCATTATTGTCTGCTTATTTTCCTGGTCTGTAAGTTACTCTTCAGGGAAGGACTTTGGTGTAGAATGAAAGCTTTGGGGTCAGGAGAGAACTGAGGTCCAATCCTGTCTCTGATCTTTCATCTGTGCAATGGCGAACGATTCCCACTAGACAGGAATAAACAGAGCTTCAGAGAAGGTCAGGCACTGAGAAAAAGGCACCCACATACCAGAACCAAAAAAATAGCAGCTTCCATCTTTGGAAAGTAAGTGAGAGTTTACAAAGCTCTCGACTTGCCTTGAGCATCTCATCTGATGCTCATGATATAGTTGTTATTATGATCCCCATTCTACAGATGAGAAAACTGAGGTTCATGAGATTAAGTAACCTGCCCAGGATCATACAACTACTAGGTGTCTAAGGCAGGATTTGAACCCAGGACTCCCTATCCATTTCTATGTGCTACCCATTAGGTTAAAATCTCCTTGAAGGCGAAGATTATCTCACATCTACATCCCCAACACCTGGTACAGTGTATGGCACATAGTAGGTATGTAATAAATGCTAATTAATTAATTTATTCTATTTCCATAAACAATGATTTCTTTAAGTTTTGCTTAAAAATCAAACTCTTTCAATTAAATCTTGTTGCAAACACCTTAGGGGAGAGGATCATTGAAAAGAATCATAGTATAAATCCTTTCCAGGAGGAGGGAAGGAGGGGGGGAGAGAGAGAGAGAGAGAGAGAGAGAGAGAGAGAGAGAGAGAGAGAGAGAGAAAATCACATTGTGAACTGACTACAATCTTTTTTTTTCACATGTAAATAGTATTTTCACATAAATGTTTTGCTTAAATTGAAATATACCTGCATAGTCTTCTGGACATAGACAAAGGATTAAAAGCTTCCTTCACCTTTCCCACAGTTTCCCTGCAGTCAAGGAAAGTTATGCCCAAAACTTGAGGACAAATGTGATCTCTCCATGTAGAATAACAAATCTGGAAAAGACCCCAAAGATAATCCAATCCATTCTCTTATTGTACAAAGGAGACCAATGAGGAATTTTACAGGGAAATGACATATCCTACATCAAACAGCAAGATAGCAGCAGACTTGGGCATAAACCCTGGGTTCTTTGCACTGTCCCATGCTGATTAAAGAACCAGCAATTCAAGTTTGGCAAAAGGAAGAACTTCTAGCCTGAACAGTGCTATGAGGGAAGATGGCAGCCATTGGGGGATGTCAGTGTTTCCTTTAAGACCTGAAAAATAGAAGTCTCACTTGCACTTGATTTCTTGGAAGAAGAACTTGGCTTCCATGGGCACTTTTTTTCTGGATCTGAAATAGATTAATGTCTAGGAGTAGAAATAAGGTCATGAGATTTGGAAATGGATGGGCACTCAAAGAACAGGTATCTAATCCAAAGCCTTCATTTTAGAGAGTAGCAAACTGAGAAGCAAAGAATAAGGTTATTTGCCCGATGTTACACTCATAGTAAGTAGCAAAACCAGGATCTGACCCAGAGATCTTCTGATGCCAAATCTAGTCATGTGAAAGAAGAAACAGACTCTCCTCTCTGACTATGGAGAAAGGAGAAAAGCTTCCGGGAGGTAGATTTTGATATAACGTAAGAAAGAAATTCCTAAGATCAGAATTGTCCAACAGTGTAACAAGCTACCTCAAGAACGAGTGAGCTCCCCGTCATCAGAAGTATTTAAGTAAAGGCTAGTTTTGTCAGGGGTGTTATTAAGGGAGATTCCTGTTCTGCACAAGAAATTACTTAATATAACCTCTAAGAGCCCTTCCATTTCCAAGGTTCTGAAATTCTAGTTTTCTTTAATCAAACCCTTGAATGCCTTCAATCTTTATCTCTACTGTATACCTTGGACTCATCCCCAGTGAGTTAATCATTGAAGCCTCCAGTATGTAATTGATCTGTGGATAGTTTGTCTCATCAGAGATATCATGAATTGTTTGTACCGGGATTCTGATAGCAAACGTCCTCTTACTTGGCTTAGCATTGGGTTCTATTCCTTCAGAGACAGCAACCAAAACCCCACCCCCACCAATGTCTTGCCTTTGTTCCACCACCTCCTTTCTTCCTCATTTCAAAGTTATTCTACCAAAGAACTGTTTTTTTCCAGTCCTTTTCAAGCAAAAATAGAAAACAACATAACTTACCATGTATTAGAATCATAGAATGTCAAAGATGGAAGGAATGTTATAACATAGAATGTGAAGGCTGGAAGGAGCATTAGAAATCATCTAACCCAATCCCCCCTCATTTAACAAATGAAGAAACTGAGTCACAGAAGAAATGCCATGGTTTAAGGTCACACAGCTATTTAGTTGCAGAGATCAGACTAAAGTTGAGGTCTCCTGAGCCTCAGGGCAGGTCTCTCCATTATGCCACTAAATCAATCAAAAGGGTTCTATTTAGCACATGACTATTGTAGAGACTGGAAAAGAGAAACAGAGAGGTTCCCCAAGAAACTTGATAGAAGGGAAAACTTCCCAACTACGAAAGCTACCCCGGAGTGGAAGGTGATGCCTTGCAGGCATTGCTCTTCATTGAAAGGGTCTTCAGAGAAAGGCTAGATGACCACCTGGTGGATATGCTGTGAAGGCCATTCTTTTTCTGCCAAGGCAGGGTAAGATTCTCATTCCGAGAGTCTGTGATTCTGTGAAATGGAGGTTGTCGCCTTGGGAGGTTGTAAACTTGTCCTGATGAGGCAGTGTGGTACATGGGGTTGGGTGTGAGACTCCAAGTCAGACAAACCTCAGTGACATCCTGCTTCTGCTGCTCATGACTTCTCCCACTGAGCATGGCCCATAGAAAAGGTTTTGCATTCCACTTCCTACTGTGTGACCACAGGTCTTTCTAAGACTCAGTATTCCCATCTTTAAAATGGCAATGATATCTTCACCTTACAAGTCTCAACTGGAATAATGCATGTTGAAGATTTTGCAAACTTTAAAAAACTATGTAAATATCAGTTCTCACTATTATTTACCAGACTTGGGCCACAGCAGTTTGTTCTGTTTCCAAAACAAATCAAATGCAGCCTCAGAAGCCTAGGATTTGCGGCCACTGGGAAGATCCCAAAGTATGTGACTCAGTCTCTGAAGGTGGCTTCCAAAAGGAAAGTTCCTGTAATGCTTTGAACAAAGGCAGCCTCAATAGAATGTTCATGAAACTTCTCAAGGGGGCAATTTTGAAAGGGAAGGGTACAAAATTTGTTTGGATGTGTTATTTTAGGTGTGTTTGTTAAGCAATCAGTCTCATTATGAGTGGGGGGAGGGGGATATAATAGAAAGTATATTTAAATTACAATTGGAAGACAAGGACTTGAATCCCAGTCTTGATACTTAAGTGACCTTGGGTAAGTCACTTCCCTTCTGAGTTTCTTCATCTATAAAATGAGGCATCGGGCTGGATAATCTTATATGGCCTCTTCCAGATCTAGTACTATGTTCATTAGTCCCTTCCAGTTCTGACGTTCTATGTTCTAAAGCCCCTTCTAAATGTGACATTAAGCTCCTTCTAGCTCTGGCATTATGTATTCTAAGACTCTTTCCTTGCTTCATGACTTTGTATTTTGAAAATACTAAGAAATATACTGGAGACTATGGGTCAGTAACAAATAACGAAAGACTACAACAGAATGAATCTATAATCATGAATATTTGCTTCTTTCAAAAAAAGAATTGATTGGCATTATCAATCAATCAATCAGTTAATAAACATTTATTAAGTGCCTACTATGTGCCAAGCACAGTGCTAAGCACTGAGGATACAAAGAAAAAAGACTGTCCCTGCCCTCAAGGAGCTTACAGTCTTAATGGGGGAGACAAGAAGAAAACAGATATATACAAAGCAAACTATATACAGGATAAATAGGAAATAATTATAAAGGGAAGGCACTGGAACTAAGGGGGATTGAGGAAAGCTTCCTATAGAAGGGGGGATTTCAGTTGGGACTTTAAAAAACCAGGGAAGTCAGTAGTTCAAGAAGAGGAGTGAGAGTGTTCCAGGTATAGGAGACATCCAGAGAAAATGCTCGGAGCCGCCAGACATAGAAAGCACCAAAAGACATTTTAAAAATTAAATTGATTATATTTTAACAAATAGGAAAAACCTCATCCCTGTGGTAACAGGCTTTCATGAATCAGCTGTCTATATATAGGCATAGTCATGTGACTATTAGATCAACGATCAGAATTAGTATAAAATAATGGAAAAAAGATACTGGATCTAATTGAAATATCTCTATTGAGAGACCTATTTAAGCAAGTTACTAATAATGAAAAATGAGTAATAAGTAGTAGGAAGAACAGTGTTATATAATATAATTTAATATAGAAATTTAACTGATATAAATTAAATGTCATAAGAAGGAAAACAAAAGATCCCAAAGAGTACCTTAGTCAGCAGCAAGCTCTTGACCTATTTGTCAAGTGGGAAGAGAGCAGCCAAAGGCAACGCTGGTTTAGAATAGAAACTCATTTGTAAAATCGTAGGATACGACACGATGGAAGATTATGACTGGTATTGCCTCATAAAGCAGAGAGAAGCAATGGCAGGTTAAAATTGGTTTAAAGGAAGCTTGGCAAGAAACCCCACTCGACAGAGGCTTTCCAGGGGCATTTAAAGATGAAAACAGAAGGAGGAGAACCAGTAGAAAAATGGTAAAGATCAGCAGAGATTTTTTACAAGAATCTGTTTTCACTATTGAGGACAATGGAATCACTGTACAGACTTGGACGCTAACAATACAGCCCCAAATGTGCTTGTGGAAGTACAAAGGAAGCCAAAGAGAACAAAAACAGGAAAAGTAGTCGTAGTAACCCAAGTCCTTGTAGGGTAAAGCTGTGTAGAGATAATGCAATCAGGAAGATGTTAGGATCAGAGACTTTGGCTGAGTAGGATCACATTAGATGGAGAATCAGGAAGATTAGAGTTCAAATACAGCCTCAGACACTTACTATCTATGTTACCCTAGGCAAGTCCTTTAACTTTTGCCTACCTCAGTTTTCTCATCTGTAAAATGGTAATAATAATAATAGGACCTACCTTCCAGGGGCAGCTAGGTGGCTCAGTGATAAGCCTGGAGTTAGAAAGACTCAACTTTCTGAGTTCAAATCTGACCTTGGACACTTACTAGCTTGTGACCCTGGCCAAGTCACTTCACCCTGTTTGCCTCAGTTTCCTCATCTGTAAAATGAGCTGGAGAAGGAAAGGGCAAACTACTCCAGTATCTTTGTCAAGAAAACCCCAAATGAGGTCACTGAGAAATGGAGACAACTGAAAAACAACTAATCCCCTATCATTGCTTCAAGAATCAAATTAGATATTGGTCTTGTATTTTGTAAGTGCTAGCTATTAATTAATTATGACATCTAGTCTGACACTCTCATTTTACAGATGAGGCCAAGGGAGATTAGGTGATTTGCCCAACGTCACACAAGTAGCAAAGTATCAGAGGTAGGATTTGAACCTAGGACCTCTGAGCCAATGTGCTTTTCATTAGTCTACTATTCAAAAGGCATCTGAGGTAGGGAAAGATCATGACGTCATGGAAAATACCTTAGACCTTATTAATTCTGGAAAAAGTGACCAAGAGATCATAAATAATCACCAACCTACTTTCCAATCTATAGAAAATCTTTAGGATAATTGGCATATGATATACACATCAAGGGTACCTTTACTGAGGGAAATAGAGAGCTGGAAAGTGTTTGCAAGAGATAATCTACCATGAGCCATGTCTTTACCATCACACAGTTGACTGAAAGATCCTACTCGGCTTATTGTTGACTTGGAAAAACATGCCATTTAGTAGGGGAAAATAGCATTTTAAAATCTCTCCTCTAATAAAGCATCTCCCATCCAAATCATTTAAAATTCTCTGAAAGACAAAACAACAGAGTTAACCTTGATCCATGAATCTTTGATCATAAATGTCATGAGGAGTATAAAGTAGAGGGAAGGATGTTGAAATTGACCTTAAAATATAGAATGTTAAAACTGGAAGAAAGTTTAGCTTATAGACTGTTAAAAGTGTAAAAGACCTTAGAACATAGAACGCCAAGGTCAGAAGGGGCCTTAGATTATAGGATGTTAGAGCTGGGGGGAGTATAATATCTAGAGAGTTAGAAGGGGAAGGGACCTTAGAACATCAAATATCCAAGCTGAATAAGGACCTAGGATATGTAACATCAGAAATGGAAGGAATGTTAGAGTAGGAAGGAGAAATATAACTAACAATATCGATGTCCAGGGAAGTCATATGAAACATACCCTCAAATCAATTTTTTAAAGCAAATTCAGTAAGGGGGTGGGAGCAAACTTGGGATACAAGATGAGAGACATAGATAGAGAGACAGAGACAGAGAGACACACAAAGAGAGACAGAGAGAGGAGGAAGGGAGGGAGAGACAGAGACAGAGAAACAGAAAGAGAAAGAGAGTTCTGTATCCTCAGAGTTTTTCTTTCATTCATCACATCCACTGATTCTTAATCTGGAGGCCATAAACTTTTTTTAATGCTTTGAAAACTGTATTTCAACATAATTGGTTTCTTTGTAATCCTATGTATTTTGTCTTCCTCATTTAAAAACATCACTGTGCAAAGGGATCCATAGGCTCAACAGAGTGCCAAAATCCATCTATGATACACAAAAAGGTTACAAAGCCTTGATCCCATTTATCCCCATCCCTTTTTATAAATGAGGATACCAAAGCCCAGAATACATAACAGGCAGAGGGTTCAAAATGAACATAAGGCAGGGGAGAATTCCCATCAGCGTTCTCAAGGCTGGCCGGACTGGGGCCGCTCTGACCTCCTCTCCTCACAGAGATAGCTCATTCATCATCCGTTAGGAAGAGCTAAAAAGAAGTCAACAAATCTGCCCCACCAGAAGGCAGTCTAGCACACTGAATTGCCAGCAACCACAAACATTATGAGAACTTTCCTCAAACAGCATTTTTGTGATGCTAGTCCTCAGTGCCATACCAAAGCTAGTAATTATGCACCTAGGGCAAGGAACACAAACCATGCCCAGGATGAGCAGTAGGAAACAGACCAGAGGCAGGCAACAGAGAATCAGCTTTGTAATTCATGATATGAAAATAATATAATAAGTGATAAAGAAAATTCAGACTGGAGGAGAGTTAGTTACTACTATGACTTCTATGCTGCTGGAGTATATGTGTTTGGTATAAGACTTGTGTGGGGAGGATGGGGAAGGGCCAGAAGCCTCAGAGAAGTTCAGAAAAGTTCACTGAACCTCAGACTCCAAGGACATTAAGGATTCTAAGAGGCCAGTGTGAGAGGAGCATACATTTCAGTCCTGGGGGCCAGCCTTCCAAGTGTGAGCAACAGCAAGACCAGTTAGCCTGTACTCAAGAGGGCCTGAAGGGGAGGCATCCTTGGCAAGATGGAAAAGTAGGCTGGAGCCAAGTGGTGAAGGGCTTCAAATGCCAAACAGAGGACTTTGCACTTGATTCTCCAGGGAGGCAATGGGAAGACACTGGAGTTTATTAAGCAAGGAAATGATATGTTTAGACTACAGGAAAATCACTTTGGCTATTGTGTGGATGATGAATTGGAGAGGAGAGAAAAACTGAAGGCGTGAATAATCCCCATTGTCCCGATTGTAGCATTCAGTTGTTTGAGCAGCCCATTGAGTAAGTCCATCAATATCTAATTTGGTTCAAGTGCTACAAGTGGACAAAAAGCCCAGCCCCAGGTTGAGTACCAGAAGGAGAGCAGGCCAAATTAGACTGGGGAAGCTGGGTAGAACTTTCAGCAATCCCAGGTACTCACTGACCAAAACATCCAACCATTTAACACCAACATTCTTCTGCCCTTCAGTCAGGACTAATAAATACTTACTAAGCTTCTACTATGAGCCAGGCACTGGGCACTAGGGATGGGTACAAAGAAAGGCAAAAGACAGTCCCTGCCCTGAAAAAGGTTGCATTCTAATGGAAAAGACAACATGTAAATAAGGAGATTTGCAATTCATTCTGCAATAATAAATAATGAGATAGATATTAGAAGTGTGTGTATTCTGAGATAGTGCAGAAACACAGTTATACATATAGATAGAGACAGATAAAGGTAGATCTATATGTCTATATGTATCTATCAATATCTATGTCTAATATCTATATCTTTACATGAAGTGGAAGTCTTTCTACTTTATGTGTATCTATACCTATCTATATTTTTATTGATTTCGGTATAAATTGATATATATATGTATAGATCCACATAAAGTAAAAGAAAGGTCTCTATTTAGTTCTGTATCTAGATGTAGCTAGAGATAATAACAAGAAGAAAAGTAGAAGAAAAAAGTATCTATACCTAGATACAGATATAAATAGAAATATGCATAAAGTAGAAGGAAGGTATCTCTCCATGTCTAGAATACACAGACACATACACTTCTATCTAATATCTGTCTTATTATTTAGATCATTTTCTTATTATCGAGCTAGATCGATATAGATACACATAAAGAAGAAGAAAGGTCACCTCCATGAAGAAGGCACGAGCACCTGGAGGGATAGGACAGGGTTCATTCAGGAGGGAGCATTCTGGCAATGCTGTAAGCCTACAGAGTATGGAAGTCCCAGGGAAGTGTCGTCACACCTGGCATTCCTGGTAGGGTCCAGAACATTACAAATGCTATCCATTATCCATAGTACAGTGGAAAGAGAACTGAACTAGAATCCAGAAGACTAAGGTTGAAGTTCAGGTGCTGCAAGTACTAATTATGTAACTTTGGGCAAGTTAATTAGGTGATCCGGAATTCAACGTCCTTTACATTGAAGATAAAATGGAGGTAATGGTGTCCACTGAACAGATGAGTTGGGGAGAGAAGACACAGACACAAGAATGATCTTCATGGTGATGACTTGATCCTGTGCCACAAGCAAAAAAGTGCCCAGGGGTTGTTGGGGACTGAGAGCTAGCCTTGGCAAACAGTAGACATGGAAGGCATTGGGTTGGGGGGAGGGGGTTGCTAGGAGGCTCAATGAATAGAACACCGGCCCTGGAGTCAGGAGGACCTGAGTTCAAATCTGGCCTCAGACACTTAACACAAAAAACTAGCCATGTGACCTTGGGCAATTCATTTAACCCCAACTGCCCTACCTTCCCTCCTCCAAAAAGGAAAAAAAAAAAAAAGAAGGCATTCTGGGGCCACGCCATTACTGTATACACAGCACAGGACCACTAACAATCCCACACTTTTTTTTAGTCATTTCTAGTTTTCTCACTCTCTTATTCTCTCTAAACTTAAAATATCCCCATGGATAAGGTAAGCAGGGACAGTGGAATCCTCATTCTCATTTTGCAGGGAAGGGGATGAGGCTAGGGTGGCATGATCCCAATTTCACATTGGTTAAGGCACAAATGCCCTCTGCTCTACCCAAATGTCCTCTTCCAAACAGAGGCCCAGGCATTCCCCAAAGCCTTGGGCTTTCCAGGAGAATGGCTTAGCCCTTCTTGCTATTGGGTCTCTCTACCCTTCCCAGAGGGAATAATCTGGCAGTCACAGCTCCTTTAATATAGTTAGAGAGCACAAAGAGCAAGGTCAAAGGCCTGGACTTATGCCTTCCGGCCCCCTGCAGTGTTATAATTACCTATGGGGCACACTGACCAAGGTCCCTATCTCCCCAGTAAGCAGGCCAAGGTAAACACATTTCTTAGGTGAGCATTAAGAGGAGAGAATGTGTTATGCTGAGGAACAGCAGAGGCCCCAAGCCTCTCTCAGGACCAGGAAAAGGTTTAGAGTGTTTAACAGATTCTCTAGTGTGCTGGAGTGAATAGAGGGCTAGATGTGGACTCAGAGGGCCTGGGTTTGAATGCTACTTCATTCCTTGGACAAATCATTTATCTTCTCTGGATTTTGTCCCCCCCACTTCAAAGTGAAGGGAGTAGACTATTTGATCTCTAGGCCCTTTCTAACCAGAAATTCTAGGGTCCTATGAATTCAAGGCCTTATTAAATGCTTACCATGTGCCAGGTACATTAGAGAATAGGAAAGAGGAGGAATCTTAGGGCCTCCTTAAAGAAACAGAGTTCATACACCACACAGCCAATAAACAGAGTAGTATATAATCAACAAGGGCAGCTGGGTAGTACATTGGATAGAGTGCTGGATCTGAAGTCAGGAAGACCCAAATCTGAGCTCAAATCTGGCCTAGCTTTGTGACCCTGGGCAAGTTACTTAACCCTTTTGCCTCAGTTTCCTCATCTGTAAAATAAGCTGGAGAAGGAAATGACAAACCACTCTAGCATCTCTGCCAAGAAACCCCCAAATGGAGTCACAAAGAGTCAGACACAATTGAAAAGACCAAACAACTATCTAATCAATGCTGTACCTAATCATGGCTATGAGAGTTTTAGAAAAGGGGGAGGTCAGAGCAGGGTCAATCAAAGAAAATTTCAGAAAAAATATGGGACCTAAGCCTGCCATTAAAAGATGGCAGAGGGGAGGAAACAGAACATATCAGAATTCTATACTCAGAGAAAATGAGCCCTGGAAGAGAAATCAGAAACTATCTGGTCCAAGCCTCCCATTTTACAGAGTCAGAAAGTAAGGCCCAGAAGGGATGTGACCAGTCCCAAACTAATCACTGAGTTAGTGGCAAGATGATGTCACAGATGCAGTGTTCTAGACCCATTGACCCAGCAACACCACTACTAGGTCCGTTATCCAAAGAGATTTTAAACATACAAAAAAAAAAAGATAAAGGATTTTTATGGACACAAATATTTATAGCAGCTCTTATTATAGTGGCAAAGAATTGAAAAATGAGGGGCAGCCCAACAAATGGTGATATATAGAAAAACATTCTTAGTTTTCATTGCTTTCAAGGTCCCTGAGCTTAGAGTTCAGGTTTTGATGACTTAGAATGAGTGTAAATTGCAATTGTTTTCTGTTCTGGCCACAAATCTGGGGGATCTTCCCAGTTTGCTATTTTTGTGATGGTAAATTAGGCCAGCTTTTATCTCAGTTATTACCTAGCTCTTAGTCATTGAATGGGTTTTGCCTCAGACAAACAGAGGCCTGGGAAAGACATTAATTTAGAAAGGCCAAGGTCACCTAGTGCATCCCAGGCCATTGTCTTGACTTTTGCATTGCCAGTGGACTTTGAGGATTCTGGAGGAGAGAAAGAGAGACTGTGCACAACTCTGCCTCACTTAAATCTAATTCACAGGCAAGTCAAGATATCACCCTGGTGATGTCATTGGTCTGCTTTGAGAACAAAGGACCAAAAACAACAGTATGATTATGATCAGATACTATTTGCTATAAGAAATGGCAAGCAGAAGGCTTCCAGGAAAACCCGGAAAAACTTACATGAACTGATGCAAAGCAAACAGAACCAGGAGAATGAACAGCAATGTTGTACAATGATCAACTGTGAGAGATTTAGCAATTCTCAGCAATAAAATGATCCAAGTCAATTCCAAAAGACATACGATGAAAAATGCTGTCCACCTCCAGAGAAAGAACTGATGGAATCTGCATGTAGACTGAAGCATACTTTTTCAAACTTCCTTTATATTTCTTGTTTTATTTTTTGTTTGCATTTTCTTTTGCAACATGGCTAATGTGGAAATGTTTTGCATGACTGCATATGTATAATCTGTATCAAATTGCTCACCTTCTAAAGGAGGAAAGAGGGGAGGGAGGGAAGAAGGGAGAGAATTTGGAACTCTAAAAATTTAAAAATGAATTTTAAAATTTGTCTTTACACATAATTGGATAAAATACAAAAATTTAAATTAAAAAAGAAATAAAACAACAACAAAAAGAATGTAGTATGCTAATACTTAAATTCTGATTATCTGGGATTCCATATGGTGGTCCCATAACAGAAGCTGGGAGTTAAGGAGTGGGAAATGGGGTAGAAAAAAGAATGGAGGGGAGAAGAAGCTGTTGAATGCCCATCCTATGCTCAGAAGAAATGATGGTAAAGTGCATGGGATCTTAACATTTTTGGTGTCATGGAAACTTTGGTCAATCTAGGGAAGTGCTTTTCACAATAATGTTTTTAAGTAATTGAAGGAAATTATAAATTTCAGTTAGAAATGAGTGAAAATAAAAAGATAATTTGGTCCCAGCCAAGGTCACAAACCTCCTGAAATTTTAACTCCTACTATTAGGGAAACAATGAATTTGGAGTCAAAAGACCTGGGTTCAAGTTTCGCCTTTGTGGCGTTTTGGTCTATGTGGCCTTGGGCAATTCAATGCAATCAGACAAGCATTTATTAAGCATTTACTGTATGTAAGAAAGATGATGCCATGACTTGCATGTGAATTGGATTTTAAGTGAGAATTTGGAAAGACTTTCGTTTAAAAAGGCCAACGTCTCCCACTGCATCCTGGGCCATCTCCAGGATGTCTTGTCTCTTCTATATTCTATATATCTGATCTATATCTTGTCACTGGACCCAGATGGCTCCAGAGGAGAAAGTGAGGCTGATGACTTTTCACAGTCCTTCCTCACTTAAATCCAATTCACTTGCAAGTCACAGCATCATCTTCCTGATGCCATGATAATCTCTGAGAACAAAGAACAAACCACATACAACTGTATGTAAGGCACTAGGTAAGCACCAAAGATTCAACAACAAAAAAGTCACTGTCTTCAAGGACCTTACAGTATAGACCATACAAACTTATAAGAAGTTGAGTAAATATAACCTAATTTGAATGCCAAAGTATTTGCATTTTATCCTAGAGACAATAGTCACTTAAAATTGTGAACAGATGATTGAAATGGTTAGACATGTTCTTTAGGAAGATTATAGTATATCTAGGAATTTAAAAACATCTCCTTTTGCTCCTGGTTTTTCAGAACAAAAGTGCTGGCTTTACATCCTCCAAGTACCAACTAGAACCTTCTTCCTGGACAGCTGAGTTATCAATCAATTGGAGATAATCAGAATAGCACAAAAAACCCCATTGCTACCTGATCTGATGCTGATAGACAGATCAGCCAGCCAGTGACATCTGTGGAAAAAGGAATTACAAATGGTCTCACATTCCACCATATATTTTTATGTGACCCACCTACTAATGGGACCATAGCAGTAAAAAAAAAAAAAATTCCTACTTGTGTCCCATTGTAATGATGAAGTCACTTCAAATTTATCAGAAGTAAACTTTGAAGAGAAAGACATCAGGCCATTGTCAGAGGAGCAATACCTCTGAGTATTTCTCATTCTGAGAAACTTTTTCAAAACTCAGCATGAGCTGAGGTGAAGAAACAAAGAAAGCATGGGGTACATTTAGGAAACAGTGAGTTGATTTTGACTGCACTGTAGATAGTGGGTTAAAAAAAATTAGAGATGGGTTGAAGGCATACTGTAGAAGTTCCTGGTTGATGGATCACAAAGCTTAAATTCCATCTTGTAGGCAAAGGGGAGAGAAGAAAACGCCCAGAGTAGGAAAGGAAAATAATCAGAGCTAGGCTTTAGGAAGAGAATTTTGGTGCTGGCGTAGGATGGCTCGAAGAAGGGAGAAATGTGAATTTTAGCCACATTCAGTGTGAGTCCAGGAGGAGGTGTCCAGTGGGGACTGGAGCTCAGGAGAGATATCAAGATTGTGTGGTGTGTGTGTGTGAGAGAGAGAGAGAGAGAGAGAGAGAGGAGGGAGAGAGGAAGAGAGAGAGAGGAAGAGGGAGAGAGGAGGGAGGGAGAGAGAGAGAGAGAGAGAGAGAGAGAGAGGAGGGAGAGAGAGGAGGGAGAGAGGAGGGAGGGACAGAGAGAGAGAGAGATCGGTGTAAAGAATATGGTCATTGAACTCTGGGAGATAATGAGATTACCAAATGAGTTTAGAGAGAGAGATCAGGGCAGCTATGACCAAGCCTTTAGAAATTTCCATTGATAAGGGGCTTGAGATGACTTTATTCAGAAGGAATTGTCATCAAAGCAGCTTCAGGGAGAGCAAGATCTTGGAAGCCAAAGTCATAGAGAGAATCTAGGGGGTTGAAGGGAAAGGAGAGGAAGATGTGTCGACAATCCCAAAAACTGCAGAGAAGTCAAAGGAATGGGAACTGAGAATAATCTGTGGGATTTAGCAGTTATGTGATCATTACTAATCTTGGAGAGAGTAGCTTCAGACAAGTGCTAGGATGACAAGCTTGACTTGAGAAGTGAGGGAAAGGTGAGGAAATAGAGCCAATGACCATAAATGGAGTTTTATAGGAGTTAAGTTATGAAGTGCAGGAGAGACATAGGATAATAGCTGGAGGGGATGGGGAGGCCATCAAGGATGAGAAAGACCTGAATTTATTTCTAGGCAGCCAGTAGACAACGAGAGCTTAAAGGTGGAAGAAAGGTGGAAGCTTCTAGAGAAGACAGGAGGGGATGGAATCAATGTGTCAATTTATTTGGCTTTAGTAAGAAGTAGAAGTGCCTCTTCCTCATATCTTGGAATAATGGAGGAAAGAATTAGAAATAATGGAAAGGACTTTTTAGATGGGGAGTTGGAAAGAAGAGGGAGTTCATCATAGATGGCTTCAATTTTCCCAATAAATTAAGAAGCAGGGTCCACTGATGAAAAGGAGAGAGAAATGGTGGCATTGAGAAAATAAAGAAAGAAAAAATTTGTTTGGAGAATGTGGCAGAGAGCTTATTAAGGAAGAATAAAAATACAATTGCACAACAGTGAGAAACTAGTTGAGATTTCATAACATAAATTTGTAGAGGACCTAGTTAGTGTGATTATGAGAATCCTTCCAGTAGCATTAAACAGCCTTTGGGTGGGGAGCAGAGATAGAAGATAGCGGAAGTAACTGTGGATTGAGGTCTGGCAAGACAATAATAACAATGGTATGACAAAGTGGAAAGGGGTTCAAGAGTAGAGGAGCAGTGTACTGTTGAACTAATTAAATATGGGGTCAAAACTGAAAGGAACAAACTACAACTAGAGCAAAAGTAAGGGACTGGGAAAAATACAGAGGGCTAGAGTCACTAGATAGTGGTGAGGATACAGAACACTTTTAGGTGCAGTGAGATAGAAAGAGAGAAGTGAAGATAAGAGATTGGAATGCAGGATCTTTGTATCCCCAGCACAAAACACAATCCCTGGCACAGGGTGGGTAAATTGAACTGAATGAACAGAAAGAGGAATTTCATAGATCTGGTTTGGAGAGAGAGCACAGTTATGGGTGAAAGTGAGATCAAGAGTATGACATCACTGCAGGCTGCCAGATAAAGTGAAGATGTCAGTCATGGAAGTTGAGGAGTTTGATGAACTGGGAGGGCTAGGGCATTTGAGGGAACTCTATGAATGCTCTCCATGTGGATGTTCCCTCCCAAATGCAGATCAAAACCATCCATTCCTACCCATCCTATGGGACACTCATCTATGTTCTTCCATACATAAATTTGCTGCATGTTGGTGGCCTACCCAACATGCTTTGCATCTCTTGGCATTCTGGGGATATCAGTGAAACATTTAGGCTCTCCATCAGTCATCACTCCTTCTCAATATATGACTAATTCATCTTTTTTTTTTATTATTCTGGCCACACATTTATCTAATTTCCTTTATACCAGTTCTCCATAATTCCTAATTTATGAGGGATGTGTACATTGGAGTGTCCAAGTATTGTGGCAGGAGTTAAGTAGAATGAAATACTGTTTAAAAAAAGAATCAGATTGAGAGTTGGGAGGGACCTAGGCATCCAACGATCCAGTACAACCCATACACAGAAGGAATCCCTACCTTCTACCACATAACATGCCAAACACACCCAACAAAATTCCACATGAAGACATCTAAGGAAGGTGAACCCACCACCTCCTGAGACAACTGATTCCACTTTGGAATAGCCCTAATTACATATCTCTATCTATAGGAATATAGAGATAGAATTAGAAATATATAGTTATAGGGCAGGGAAATTACCTGGCAGCTGATAGAGGAGTACAATTAGGGTCTGGATTGGATGATGGAGATGGAGTAAACATCAGAGTTGGCGAGGTTTCCAGATTTCAGCACCAAGCCTCAGCTACAGTCTCACATTCAAATGTCTTTTAGCTTATGGGGCCTTCTAACTCTGAAACATTCCTCTGTTCTGCTGACCTCCTTCTACCACAGGTAAGTTCTTCCTGAGGTCTCCATTTTGGGGATAGGTCCAGGTTAGTCAATCATTCCCCTCTTATCTGATTTCTCAGACTTCAACATCATTTCCCCACAGGAGGTGCCTTTATTCTTCCTCTCCCCATTTTCAGCTTTCTGTTACCTTCATTAGGAGGTAAGCTCCCTGAAGGCAAGGTCTTTCTTTTTTTTTTTTTTTTTTTTGCTTTTTTTTATTCCCAGCACTTAGCACAGTGCCTGGCACATAGTAAATGCCCAGTGTGTTGGAGGGTGTGAAAGAAGGCTCACTGGGTACAGGAGAGAGTAGTCAGACATGCAATGTCCCCTAGAAGAAGTCAGGTTTTCATGAGGAAGATTGGAAGAGAGAGAGGGGAGGAGATGTCTATGGTGAATGGAAGTTTGTTAGCAATTCAAGGGGGTTTGGCAGAAGGGTTCCAGAGAATACAATGAGGAGGATGAAAAGGATCGGGGTTCAGGAAGGTTAGGGTTGAGACAGTGCGGATGAGGTTTTCAGCTCAGTAGCAAACCACTTTGAGTCACAAGAATCAGAGTTGGAGGAGTTAAATGTTTCTAGCCATAGGAAGGGGGCAATAGCACATAACTAGGGCTTCCACCCTCCAGGATCCTGCGATGACAGAGAGGGACATCAGCTTGTTCTTTCAGATGCCAGGGAAGGAAGAGCTGAGCTGGGATGAAGATCAAAGGTCAGGTCAAGCATCTGGGGAGGTAGACGCCTGGTGATCAGATCCCCAAGGGTTTGACTAAATTCGCTAAGAGCCATTTCTTTGCCTCATCCTAAGACCATAGAATCACAAGCTTGTAGATTTGGAACTGAAAGGGGTCTCAGAGTTCATGTAGTCCACTCCTTTCATTTTGTAAACAAGGCAGCTGAGACTCAGGGAGGTTAATGGGTGCATAGCCAGAAGAGACTCTTTGTGGAGCAATTACTTGGTTCCTGGCATCCGGGATATAGCAGAAAGAACTCAGGTTACCCTCTCTCAGCAATCTGACCCTGAGCAAGTATTTTTGCCATTCTGAGTCTTGACTTCCTATAAAATGAGCAGGTTGAACCAGATGTTCTTAAGGCCCCCTTCCATTTCTAAATCTCTCTGGTCCTCTGATTCTAGTCGTGTGCATGGTCCTGGAAGGGAAGTCTGTTCCAAGTGGCCCTGGTTGAGCTGGCACAAAGCCTGGTCTCTGGGTACTTCATGGTTCCAGAAGGTAGGAGCAATTGGGCTTTCATGAGGGTCTGGAGAAGCAGGGCAAAACAAATGATACCTCCACACGTGACTGTAGGTTCTGAAGCAAACTGGTAATGAAGGGTGGCATGTTGTCAAGGTGTCCCCTCCAGGCAGAATACCTGTGTGCCCATCCATGCGATGCCAGGGTAAGGAGGCTCCCAAGCTCTGTGGGTAGGGCCTGGACTCAAGAAGACCTGCATTCAAATCTAGACTCAGGCATTTAATAACTGTGTGACCCTGGGCAAGTCACTTACCTTCTGTTTGCCTCAATTTCCTTAACTGCAGAATGGGGTTAATAATAGCACCTACCTTCCAGAGTTGTGAGCATCAATGAGATAGTAACTGTAAAGAGTGCTTAGCCCAGGGCCTGGAACATAGTAGGTGTTATATAAAAGCTTAGTCCCTTTTCTCTCTTCCTCACAGCTCTCACAATCTGATCCTATGACCCTGTGGCCCTTTCCTTAGTGATTGTGGAGACTTCATATATCACATATGGGTGAAGCCTTCCCTCATATAGGGTTGTAAGCCATAATTCTGCAGTCTAAACCCCAGGAAGGGGAAAAGCCCATGTGGGATTGGGAATGGGACCCAGCTCTCCTCAATCTGCTGATAGACAAGTATGGAAGACCCACAGCTCTGAGAAGTATGAGCAAGGGGATTTGGCAGGAGGTGCCAACTCTGAAACAAGGAAGGGCCTGAATGGAGACTTGGACAAGAAGAGGCACATGATGAGTCTCCTCCTGAGGCAGGTGGTGGGGCTAAGCCCAGGGTCACTAGATATAGAGAGGGCTACTTAGTCCATGAATAAATCTACCACTGCTGGGCCCAAACATAGTGATTCCCCAGAAAGGAAACCTAAGCAATGGCTGAGAGTGGACCCCAGTTAAATCTTGTTCAGAAGAATGAGGAAGGTGGGGTTAGCCCCAAATACTTGGGTTTCCATGGGATTGTGGGGCTACAGCTAGAAATCATTTAGTCTAACCCCTTCATTTTACAGATGAGAGGTCAAGGGTCTAGGTCACCCAGATAGTCAGTGGAGTACTGGGATTTGAACCCAGGCCCTAGGACCCTAAATCTAGCATATTTTCCACCATACCACACCATTTCCCAAAGGATGCTAGCATATTCATCATGCTGAGTGAGTTAATCCAGTATTTGGACAGCTAGAGTATAGAAACTCTTGCCTGACCTTTAAAATAGTCTAGTAGGCTGAAGAGAATGCTGGCCCTGGAGTCAAGTGACTCGGGGTTACATTCTGTCTTGGATAACTTAGTAGTTATGTGGCCTAGTTTGCCAGTTGTAAGGAATTTATCTCTCTGAGCCTCAATCTCCTCATCTGTAAATTGGGTGTAACGGTACTCATACTACCTACCTCCTGTTAAAACTTAAAGGTGAGTTATCAATGGACTTCCTCCATTTGACTGCTCAGATCCTGTCATTGATACATTGCTGACCTTTGTTCTTGCACCTTGGACACTACTCTTGCCTCTGCCCCCCAGCTTGTTAATGACCTCTCTTACAAGTTGCTCTAATGGTGATCCTTGTCACCCCTCCAAAAAGTTGTTCCTGAATCATCATTATATGTTACTGCTGAAGGCTGTCCCTCTAGAACCAGACTCTCACCATTGCTGCTACTCGCATGGAGGGAGTTGAGTCAAAACTTCAGGGTCATTCAGCTCTGAGGAAACTGGATGGGTGTCTATGGAGCTTTGTCATTCCTCAGCATTGTACTCCCAATTCCATTCTACAGATACACATTAGGTACCTGTTAGATACAGGATACTGTGCTAAGTATTGGAGATGGCAAAATGTTCTGTAACATTAAAGTCATTTTTAAAGTTCCTGCCCTCAAAGGGGTTACAATCTAATTTCCATAAAAGAAACTCATAAGAGCTAGAGATTACCCCTGCCTCCATTTTAGAAAAGGAGGAAATCGAAACCCAGAAGAAAAACATTCTTTTATCTTTCTTAAGGTCACAGATCAGATTAGTGGCAGAGCTGGAACTGAAGCTGGGTCTCCTGATTTCAGATCCAGTCCCTTTTCCTGGAAGGAGAAAGTCAGTGTAGTTCAAGGGGAGAGTTTATCCCCCTGAACTGGGATGTAGAACAGTGAAAACATGGAGGGGGAGGGGATTGTAATCATTAACCTTGGAGAGCAGCCAGTTCCTTCTGTTCTAGAGTTGTTGAGATCAACACCCCCCCCCATGTCCCCCTAGCCCAACACAACTAGAGAGAGGAGAGGGAGACCTCAGTGGCATAGCAGTTGTAGGAGAGCTCTTGGAGGGCAAAGGAGGCATAGAGGAATCCACCTTCACAGACTTATGGAAGTTATTGAATGTTGGAGCTGAAAGGGACCTTTAAATATAGAGCATAGAATGTTAAAGGTGAAAAGGACCCATGAACAAAGAATGTTAGAATATATAATGTTTGAACTGCATTAAGTATAGAAAGTTAGATCTTAAAACATGGAATGTCAGAACAGAATGAGGGCTGGAATTCTATTAGGGCATAGAATGCCAGAGCTAGAAGGAACCTTAGGGCTCACCTAGCTCAACAATTTCATTTTTCTGGCGACGAAACTGAGGAACAGAGAAATAAAGCTATCTGCTCAAGGTCAATGGCTTGTTAGTAGCAGAACCAGTACAAAAACTCAAGCTTCCCGACTCCTAAACCAGTGCTCTCTCCACAAGGCACTTTCTCCCTTGAGTTCTGAACATCTCGGCAGCTATGTGACGTCACTGCTGTCCTTTCTAACTCAGTTTTTATCTCCAGAAATCCTGCATTTGTTTGGCGATGAAGAAATGAGGGACAACAGCAACCAGTCATTGAGAAATGTCCAGCATACGCATGCTGGAGGTCAAGAATTGATTGTCCAGTGGCTATACTCATTGAGACCCATGTCTGACTGCCTCAGAAAGGATAGGACCATAAACATGATAAACCCCTGTGGTTCTAGGTCACAGAAGGGGGATTCAAGGTAGCAGAATGAGATTGAGATCGCAAATCTACTTTTGCTGTGTGGGAGACAAGAAATGAAAGACTTCAGGCAGCTACGCTTGAATAGTAATGAATAAGTAAGTAAGTAATGAATGAACAGTAATGAAAAGACCCCCACTGGCTGTTCATAGGTCATCATCAAGCCTAGCCAAATAGGAAGGTAAAGGTTCTTGTCTGAAGGCTCACAGATAGTAAGTGGCAAAATTAGGATCTGAACTCAAGTCCTCTGAGTCTATGTGTTCTTTCACGAAGTCCAAATTGTACTTGAAAAAGAGCTAGTACCAAGGCTATCTCTCAACTACTCTTACTGATTTCTCCAAACCAATCCTTTCTGGACACATCCATTTCTGGTGAACACACCAGGCTTATAATACATGATTCACTGGGTTCCAGCACTTTGCACAGTCCCTGGCACTTGATAAATGCTTTTTTCATTCATTCATTCTCCCTTGAGTCATTGGTCCATCCAAAAATCTAGTTTGCTTAAGGAAGAACAGAAAGAACTACATACAGCTCACTTGGGGATAGTAATACTAGGTGAGAGATATCCTTGGAAACTGGAAATTAAAGCTTCTGTGCTCTGTCCTTAGGGGGAATTTTTTTTAATAAAATAAATTAAATTTTAATTTTTAATAAATTCAAAAAGATTTAAAAAATATTTGTTGGGTCGTAACATGGAGGAAGTATTTCCCTTGCTCTTCTTGGTTCCAGAGGACAGAACCAGCAACAATGGGAAGAAATTTCAAAGAGGCAACTTTAGGCTCCTGTGCCTTTCCCACGGTCACTAGTGATACAAAGACAAAGGAGAAACGAACCTTAACATCAATACCACAATAGCCAAAGTCACTCCCAGTTCTTAGATCCTAGGACCTAGGATCACTTCACAAACATAAAATTTTATTGCTTACAAAGTGCTTCATGACCAAGTCTTCCATCATCTCTCTCCATTAAGGTTCTCATCTAACACCTCATCACAGTAGAGAGGGGTCTCTGGGTTTCTGAAGGCTAGGCTAGTGGGATGTATTTTCTGGAAGGCGCTGAGATTGGAAAGACTCTGAGAACAGTGCTCCAGAAGGACAATATGTTTGGCGTCCAAGAACCAGCCTTGCTGGGCAGACAAAGGCTTGTCACCAGAAGTTTGCTCACACAGGGATGGAGTGCCTGGTTTTGTTTTGGTTTCATTTACCTGTTCAATTCAACCAATATTTTTCAGTGTCTACTATGTACAAGACTCTATGCTAGCCACTGGGGACATGAAGACCCACAAGAGTCCTTGCCCTCAAACAGCTTATGTTCTACTTGGAGACCATGATATATACACAGATAAGTAAAATACGAAATGTAAACCAGGTAAGAAGATCAGTCATCAAATATTTATTAAACATCTACTCTGTGCCAAGTACTGTGTTAGGTGCTGGTAATACAAGGACAAAAATGAAGCGATGCCTTCCCTCAAGGAGTTTACATTCTATCTGAGGTGACAAAACGTACACATAGTTAAGTACATTTACGAATATCCAAAGTAATTTCAAGCACTATAACAAACTGGGAGCCTCAGGAAAGACCCCATAAAGGGGGTGGCATCTCAGGGGTGGTATGAAACAAACAAAGCATTCAACTCCCAAAGGCATCATGATAGCAGTCTGCATTGATGGAAGGCCATCCATATGAGTGAAATAAGACTACTGAAGTTCTGATGTAACTCTAACTCAGACATGACTGTCCATGCCACCACTGGGAAGAGGACTGAGTTTAGATGCATACAATTTAGATTCAAAAGGATCCTCTGAGACCATTTAATCTAGACCCCTCTTTTCTTTTTTTTAATTAAATTTTATGTTTATTTTTAGTTTACATCATTCATTTCCACAAGATTTTGAGTTACAAATTTTCTCCCCATATTTCCCCTACCCACCACCCCAAAACAGCTATCCCACTGTATACCCCTTCCCCCAATCTGCTCTCTCCTATATCATCCCCCATTTCCCTCTGGCTTTTCACTAGGGCAAAATGGGTCTCCATCTCCCAGTGCCTGTATATCTTATTTCCCAGTTGCATGTAAAAAAAAATAATAATCATAATATATATTAAACATTTAATTTTAAAACTTTGAATTCCAGATTCTTTCCCTTCCTCCCTCATGACCCACCCTTACTGGGAAGATAAGCAATTCAATATAGGTTTACATGCTTAGCTATGCAAAACATTTCCATAGCTAAACCCTTCTTTTCAATATGGGGAACTGGAGGCCTACAGAGAGGAAATTATTTACCCAGGGTCCCATCACTGATACAGAGGTACTGCAGCATAGCAAATAAAGAGACTTCTGACTTAAAGTCAGAAAAATCTGCATTCAAATCCATCCTTCGACCCATCTGACTGTGTGACCCTGAGCCATTTAGACTCTCAGAGCCTCAAGCAACTCTCAAAGACTCTGAGGTGTCGAGGGGATTTACTCATTGGCATTTCTCTGTGCTAAAGAAATCCTAAGTCGGGGAGGCCAGGTGGCTCAGCGAGTAAGAGCACTGGCCCCCCTGTGTCGGGATGACCTGGAGATGGAATCTGGGCTCAGACACTTAGCACCCACCCAGAAATACCTGGCCATGTAACTTTGAGCAAGTTACTTAACCCTGATTGCTGAAAGAAAGAAAGAAAGAAAGAAAGAAAGAAAGAAAGAAAGAAAGAA
>NW_027185761.1:18877703-18881014 GCF_028583685.1 Petaurus breviceps papuanus
GAAAGAAAGAAAGAAAGAAAGAAAGAAAGAAAGAAAGAAAGAAAGAAAGAAAGAAAGAAAGAAAGAAAGAAAGAAAGAAAGAAAGAAAGAAAGAAAGAAAGAAAGAAAGAAAGAAAGAAAGAAATCCTAAGTCTACTCCCATTCTGTCTTCATGTAACTGGCAAGAAATAGAGGTTAAATTTGAACATCTCTCCTCAGAATTCAAATCTAGTGATTTTTTCACTGTACCATTTAAAGTCAGTAAAAAATACAAAACACCTGAGGCTGACATTTACTGCTACTACTACCACTACTACCACTACCACAATCACCACTACTACTAGCAGAGTTACTACTACAACTACTGCTATTACTATTATTACCACATTATTAACACTACTATTATTACTATTACTACCATCACCACTACTACTATTGCTATTATCAGTACTATTTCTACTACTACTACTACTACTGGTATTAATACCACCACCACCATTACTACTACCACTATTACTAGTACTACTATTATTACTACCACTACCACTAGTATTACTCCCACCACCACTACTATTACTATTATTACAGCTACTAGTATTACCACCGGTACTAGTATTACTATTACTACCACCACTACTACTATTGCTATTATCATTACTACTACTGGCATTACTACCACCACCACTACTACTACTATCACTCCCACTACCACCACCACCACCACTACTATTACTATTACCACTACTAGTATTACTATTACTACCACCACTACTACTATTGTTATTATCATCACTACTACTACTACTGGCATTACTACCACCACCACTACTACTACTATCGCTATTACTACTATTATTACCACCACTACTACTACTATCACTCCCACTACCACCACCACCACTACTATTACTATTACCACTACTAGTATTACTAGAACTATTTTTTTAAACAATATTTTAAAAGAAAAGTTAGCAGGGTTTTAAGGACAGAGATTTAAAGCCATTTCATGATGTCTTCAAGAGAAAAGAGAAATGAATTGGAGGCCTAGAGGCCAAGGCTCCAGTCCTGACCCCATTCCTGGATCACTGGGCAGTGACACTGGGAAATTCAATTCTTCTCTGTGGACATAGGTGATATCCATGGTCCCTTCTGGCTTTGATATTCTATGTTTCATTGGCTCTTCTTTGATTTATTACTATCATCAATTATTATTACTATCATCACCACTACTACTAATGCTATTATCACTACTACTACTATTATTACTGATATTACTACCACCACCACTATTACTAGTACTATTACTAGCACTACTACTAGTAATCCTCCCACCACCACTACTACTAGTATTACTACTACTGTTACTACTATTATTACTCCCACCACCACTACTATTACTATTACCACTACTAGTATTACTATGACTATCATCACCACTACTACTATTGCTATTATCACTACTACTACTATTATTATTATTACTGATATTACTACCACCACCACTATTACTAGCACTACTACTAGTAATCCTCCCACCACCACTACTACTAGTATTACTACAACTGTTAATACTATTATTACTCCCACCACCACTGCCACTACTATTACTATTATTACCATCACTCCTATTAGTACTCCTACTATTACCACCACTGCCACTACTATTACTATTATTACCATCACTCCTATTAGTACTCCTACTATTACCACCACCACTGTCACTACTATTAGTACTACCACCACTACTATTGCTATCATTACCACCACTATTACTAGTATTATTACTATTACCACCACCACCATCTACATTTTTTATCCACATTTGCTAACAGAAAATCCTATGTGAGAAGACCTATGGGTATCCCCATTTTAGAGGTAAGGAAACCCAGGCTTAGAGTTCAAGTACCCTTAAGTTCACCTAGGCTTACATAAGTAAGTGTCAGCACCAGGTTTCAAATCCAGTTTGCCAGGAGGCAAAAGTCTATTGCCTTTTCCACACACTGTTGTTTCTCGGTGCCCTGAAAGACAGGTAAAGTTTGGACAGGCAGAAAAAATGAACATGGTGTCCAGAGGTGTCAATATCATGGCCAATGGGCTACTAGTAGCCATGACACTCCCAAATGTGGCCCCAACCAGATTAAAATGTAATTGGGCCATGTTTAACAAAATAAATAAAAAATACAACATAGATAATGTTAATTTGTGATCTTCTAAGTCAATATGCAGCCTGCTGAGCTCCATTTCTATTTGAGTTTGATGCCATTGGCATAGACAAAGGTGTGATGATGAAACTGGACAAAGCCCTTGTGGAAAAGGGGGAGGAGACCAGCCCAGATTGACGAGAAGGGGTGCACAAGGGAGCAAGAGTGGATAAGGCTGGAGAGATTGGGACCAGATGGCAGTGGACTTCAAAAGTCAGGCTGGGGGGTTTCCATTTTATGGGGTAGCCTCAGGACCCCTTTATCCCCAACAGGGTCTGGCATCCCACTGTATAGAGAAAGAACTTATCTTGGGCTCTTTTATCTTCTACTCACTCAAGTCTAAACTTCCAATGCAGGGGTCTGTTTCCAACTTCACAGCTGAACAAATAAAAAAGGCTCACAAGCACTCAAAGTATTTAAAATTTCCTTTTTTCTTTTTATTGGCAAAGTAAATATATTTTATGAAGGACAAAAGAAAATATACAGAATTGTAACTTATATACACTGGCTTCATAGATTTTTTTATTTCAAATTTACACAAATTTTGATATGTTATTAAAAGATATTTTATATAGATGCATCTATGTACAGTTTATTTACATACATTCATAGGATGTGAGATAAACCAGTCAATACAAGCTAGTTCATTGTATATTAATTTCTAGAGAACAGAAGGAATGCATCACTAGCATAAGGTAGTATCTGGCGTTCTTACATACAGCGTGCTCTCCATTTCTATAATGCTCTAATACTAGAATCGCAGTGTTTTATTTGGGATTTGTCTGGGACACAGAGAGATGAAAGAAAGCCAACTGAGAGTTATCTCTGAACAGCAGCGTCTTAGTAAAGATAGCCCCCATCCCATTTTCTCTGACTACTGAATTCTATTTGATTCTACTGTTTCTTACATTAAGACAAACACAGATGCTCTCTCTCTCTCTCTCTCTCTCTCTCTCTCTCTCTCTCTCTCTCTCTCTTTCTCTCTCTCTCTCTCTCTCTCTCTCTCTCTCTCTCTCTCTCTCTCTCTCTCTCTCTCTCTCTCTCTCTCTCTCTCTCTCTCTCTCTCTCTCTCTCTCTCTCTCTCTCTCTCTCTCTCTCTCTCTCTCTCTGTCTCTCTCTCTGTCTTTCTCT
>NW_027185761.1:18881114-18883395 GCF_028583685.1 Petaurus breviceps papuanus
TCTCTCTCTCTCTCTCTCTCTCTCTCTCTCTCTCTCTCTCTGTCTGTTTCTCTCTCTCTCTCTGTCTCCCTAATACACACACACACACACACACACACAGGCTTGCATGATTAGGCACCCATCAACAGGAATCTACAATGATTTGTTTTATTTATTTATTCATTCATTTATTTATTTTCTAAGTTTTCTTCTTACCCACTGAGGCTCAGAGGGCTGCAGGGACCATAAGAAAGCATCACGAATGATAGGTTCTGCTATACCCAGCATGGGGCTGACCTGGAGAATTTCCTCTTCAGGATGGAGCCAGGCCCATGAGCTCCCATGCCACCTTCACCCACAGGCATGCTCCAGGTATCTCAAACATTATATATTCTAGTGGGCTGCAGACCAGGCTAGGGGACTGACCCCCTTTGAAAACAAAAGCCACAGAAAACAGGATAGAGAGCCTCTGAAGTGGTAGGGGCAGTGTGGGGCAGGGGGCAGAGTTCTAGACTTCAGTAGGACCTCTACTCAAATCTTGTCTTAGACATTTATTTGCGGTGTGACCATGGATGAGTTACTTCATCTTTGCTTGCCTCATCTGTGAAATGGGGGTGGGGTGGCCTAGAAGGGCTTTAGAGTCCCTTCTTGCCCAAAATCCATGACCACCAATGAGATGTAAAAGAAATGACCTTTGACCTACTTTCACTGATTCCTTCCTGAATTCTTGGCTTCTGTGGGATACATCCTTTGGAAATATCATTCTGTCAGTTCCAGATGGGGGGAAACAGCTGAAATCTCAACTTTTTTTTTTTTAAAAGCTTCCTGAATCAGGACCGAGTAGGAGGTACAGGCCCATGAGAAGAAATAGGGGTTTCTGAAAAACCTCCTTCCATCCCTCCCCTCCCCTCCCCCACCAGAGCCCTTGGCAGTGACCATAGGGACACAAAGGACTTGTTTTCGTTTTCCAAAAGGAATTTGCTATATCCAAACTGGACAAATAGGCCCAGCTTAATAAAAACTCACAATGAATAGCCCTGTTTATGAGCAAAGCCCACAGGAATGCCAGAACTGTAATTAACTAGCTACAAGGAGCCCATAAATTTTCCTTGTGCCGAAGAAAACAGCTTAAAATAAAACACTGTAATTTCCGAGGGAAGAAGCAACAGCAAAGACATGAAAGGGGGAGAGGGGTGAAGGCTGGGGGTGGGGGGAGAAGAGCAGGCATAAAAATAATAACCGCAGAAAAGCTTCATTCTCAAATTCCATTTGGAGGACACAAACATTCATGTGTGGTGGTGTCAGATAACAGCGTTCCCTGTTATGGAGACAAATAAATTATCGCTATAAAAAACGGTGAACAAAGTGCTGGAGTCAGCTGTTCTCGGCCCAAGAGGTGGGAGGAGAGGGCAGGGGGAGGCAGGTCAGTTCACGGAGGAGCGCACCGAGCGGTTGCTCCGGGGAAAGCGATGCACCTTGATATGCTTGGACAAGTGGTCGCTCCGGGCGAACTTCTTCTCGCAGACAGGACACTGATACGGCTTCACGCCCGAATGGGAGCGTCTGTGTCGAGAGAGTTCGTCAGACCGGGAAAATCTGCCCATGTATGGGAAAAGAAGCGAGTGGTTAGAATCTGGACTCTTGAGCTCAAGACGACTCTGCTGGGTGGGAAGGAAACCTCGCAGCTCTTCCAGTCCCCCCGCCCTTTGCGTCCCCGAGAAGGAAACTGAGGCTCACAGAGATGCGGGATGCCCCCGGTCCTACAGCGAGTCAGTGACCATTGGGGACAGCAGGCAACGAGCAGGCTCGCCTCCTGCATTCGGACTCTTTGCTCCGACTTCTCCTTATATTTCATTGTCTAATTAGACTAATGCCCTCAACCCTCCTGGCACAGAAGGTGCCATGGGATGGGCTGGCCAAAGGTCCAGGCTCTCTTTCTTTCCTGTCATCCCACTTCTAGGAGAGGGCTTAGACAGGAAACAACACTATCCATCAGGAGATGGGCCAGGGTCTTCCAGCTGCCCGGGCCCCCAGTGTCTCTGGGATGCTGGCACAGCAGATTTTGTGCTCATTTTGAGGAGGGTGAAACTGAGAAGCAAAAGCCTCTTCCCTAACCATGGAAAATGATTAGAAATGGCTGAGGATACCGACTTGACATTTCATAGCATGTGTCCTAGATAGATAGCTCATGTCACTCCCTTACTTAAAAAATCTTGTTGGGTCCTCACTGGCTAGAAAATGGAGTCTAAATTACTTAGCTTGGCATTCAAGGCCCTTTAGGATCTAGTCTAATTTTATATTA
>NW_027185761.1:18883405-18928508 GCF_028583685.1 Petaurus breviceps papuanus
TAGCTTGGCATTCAAGGCCCTTTAGGATCTAGTCTAATTTTATATTACTCCTCTTTATGCGCCCCCTCCCCCCATACTCCAACCAAGCAAGATAACTTGATATTCCTCAAATATGCATTAAACCTTCCTGACTCCAGTCTTTGGCTTAATAGCATTTCAGCCAGGGGTAGGAAACCTGCAGCCCTGAGGCCACACATGGTCTTCTAGGTCCTTGGATTTGACCTTTTGACTGAGTCCGAGTTTTATAGAACAAATCCTTTTATTAAGAGAAATCGTTTTGTGAAGTTTGGGTTCACTCAAAGGGCTACACTTGAGTACCTAGATGGCCACATGTGGCCTGGACGCTGCAGGCTCTCCACCCCTGCATTAGGCCTTTCCCCTCAAGCTGCTGCTTATTGAAATTATAGCCATCCTTCAAGGTCCAGCCAACCCTACTGCCTCCAGGAATCTTCCCCAATCCCTTTCCTTCATCTTGCCAAACCCAACACTGCTGTCTTCCTGCAGGCCTATCTGGGGAGATACCTTGTATGGCAGAGTATTCTTGTGGGTTGCTGTCATGGAACAAACCCAGGGAGAGGCCAGCTGATATTATGCTTTACTTCGTTAAACCTGAGAGCCAAAGAGTTAATGACCTGGGAAGCTTGTTCTGCTGAAAGGGCTAGGTGTCTGGCTATGTCCAGGACAGTGGACCAGGTATCCAAAATCCTCTTTCTCTCTCTCTCAGCTGTTTACTCAAAGCCATCCAATGAACAAAGTTGTGGCTATTTTTCAAAATTTGGGCACGGAATAGGTAAGGACATAGGTTTGGTGAACAAAACCACTCCTCACAAGCTGAACAATGGGCTCAATTCACACCTAAAACATTTGAGGGTAGACTTTTCAGAGAGATTTCCCCCTGAGTGAATTTATTCCATTTGGGAAGGACATACTGTTTACTAAAAAGAGTAAACAGACATCAACTTCAGAAGCCAGCCTGGAAGGAAAGATACCAGAGATTGTGTGACCAAGCACAGAACAAACAAACAAAACAACGCCAAAAACATCATTTCCAGAAAGAGGAAAGTAATGTGCTCTGATCCCTGGGCAGTACCTAAGCTGTCTTTGTCAATGCAGCCTCTGAGCCTAGAAAGTCCCTCCCAATCATTACTACTCCATCTGTTTCTCATCCCAAACTCCGGCCATCCAATGGGGCCAGTGTGTCATAAGCTGCCTACAAAGATTTCAGGTGGGTCCTTGTCACTCCCCATCATGCCCTATAATCTTGAGTCTCCTCCACTCTCAGCCTTGGGCTGGTACCTCAGATGTATCTGGAAGTGAATCAGCTACCAAGGGGAAAGGAAAAAGCAGAGATTAATAACCCCACTGAAAGTAGGCCCCTGTTCTAGACTGGAGGTCTAGACAATGTACTTAGAACAGGAATTGGGATCACATGGCTTCCTCCTGGGGCCGACTTGCCTCAAGAAGGCCTCCTTGACTACTCTAGCTTATCCCTAAGATGTGTTTTGCTATTGAATGTCAAGTTAGAAGGTAACTTTGAGCATAGGCTCTGAATGCACACACCACACACACACACACACACACACACACACAATTGTTGAAGTACTGACTATGGGCAAATCACTGAGAACAAGGAATGATAAGAGACAGAACTCTTAGGAGATATTGGAGGATTGGAAACAGATCAACCAAGAACCAAAGAATTGGATCTTAGAATGCAGCATGTTAGTGCTGAAAGGGACTTCAGAGAGCAGAATGTCAAAGTTGAAAGAGTCTTTAGAACAAAGATGCAAGGGTTCTTAGAACACAGAGTATTTGAGCTGAAAGGGCACCGAGAGAACAGAATGTGGGAGCTGGAAGAAGTCTTAAGAACACAGTGTGTTAGTGCTACAAGGGACTTTCAAACATAGACTGTCCAAAGTGGAAGGGCCCTTAGAACATGGAATGGCAGAGCTGGAAAGAACCTAGAGTCTAAACCTCTTAAATGTTGACACATGAGAAAATTGAGGTTCTGAGATGGGAGCCTCTCTGGATTCATTAGAATTAATGTAGTAGCAGAGTTGGAATTAGAACTTGGAACTCCTACCTCCTCAGGCCAAAAGTTGTCTTGAATGGGAGAAGTGAAACTGAGTTTGGAAATGTCCGATTCTGGCTGGCTGGTACTGGAATAAGGAGGCAATGTTCTAACCTTGATGCCCAAACTCTTCTCAGGGTCTCGCCACACTAGCCCCTACCCAGAGAAGCCCTAAGTAGGCTACTTTGGAGACAAAAGGAGGCTGGAGGGCAAGGCCAAACAAATGCTGTTCATCTCTTTAGAAAGGATCCCGGTTGGGGCTGTTGGGCTGTCACATGGCCGAAATGTGTGTGTTACTTGAGCCATGGAAGAAGTGTGAGTTAATATGTTAAAAATACACTGGGTCTCATAACCAAGGTCTTAGTAGAGAGGCAAGAATTTTGCAACACTGTTCCCCAGAGCCCCTGGGGCAGATCAGCTTACTGAGGCCACGGAAATAAAACCCTAGGCATGTTGCTTGTGGACAAAAGGACAATTCCTTAAAGCCAACATGTGGGACTGGGAGAAAGCTGGACATTCTTGAATCAAGGGATAAAACAAGGTACAGTGGAAAGCACGTTAGACCTGGATTTAAATCCCATCACTCCCCACTAACTGTGACTTTGAGCAAGTGACTTCAATGGTCAGTTTTCTCTTCTTCAAAATGGGTGAGCTGATCCCTGCTCTGCCCTGCCAAAGGAAGGTTGTGAAGATCAAATGAGATAACAGGCTATGGAAACACTTTGAGAGCAGTCAAGTGCTTAAAAAAAAAAGTGAGAGGTTGTTTCTATGATCAAATGTTTTGTCCAGTGTCAGCTGGATTTCAGATCCCAGTATTCTGTCTCCAGGCCAGGCACGTTTTGAAGAAGACTGTCTTACTCCAGGAGTACACAATGAACATCTGCCCTGAAGGCGGCCTTAGAAATATCCTCTTGATTTAAAGATGGGAAACTGAGGCCAGAGAGGTCAGTGCCAAAGTTATGTATCTATAAGAGTCATATCTGAGAAGAGGTCAGTTTTCTTTGCACTAACACAACAGAAAAACAGACCTCTTGTAAACCCAGCTAGGGAATGACGAGTTTAGTTTAAAGTGGGTACAAATGTGGGCTAATCTCAGGGAAAGAAGATTAATGAGATGACTCAGGTAACTGGGAATGCAGGTAAATGTACCCAAGAAGAGAAGACGTTGCTAAGGCTGGAAGCCATGTGACTGTATGTCCAGGGAACAGGGGATACTCACTTTAGAAAAAAGAAGATGGGGTGGGGCTAGGTGGTGCAGTGAATAGAGCACCTGCCCTGGATTCAGGAGGACCTGAGTTCAAATCCAGCCTCAGGCACTTAACACTAGACATGTGACCTTGGGCAAGTCACCTAACCCCAGTTGCCCTGCCTTCCCCCCTCCAAAAAAGCAAAAAAAAAAAAAAAAAGGAAAAAGAAGATAGAGGAGGGAATGTATCTACTGTCCTCAAATACCTGAAGGGCTGTCATGGCACCATGGGAGCCAGCATCTGCTTCTTAACCCCAAAGGGCAAAATTAGACTAAAGCTGATTTTCATTTAGTTTAAGGAAGCATGAAAATTGTCAAACAAAAGAATGGGCCTCCTTGGGAAAGCATGAACTTTCTTTGTTGAGCCCAGGCAGAACAGACACCTGTCAGGGAGGCTGAATGTGTCTGAAGAGCTGGGAAGGACATTCCTGTATTCAGGGAGAATTCAAAGTTCTGCAGTTTTACAGTATTTTGCATTTTCAAAAAAACACCGTCCATGTTCTGTTTACACCATAGAATGTATTGGTCACAAAATGGAACAAGATGTTTCATCCTTGAAAGAGGAAGAACAGGTACGCTGTCCCCAAGAATGCTAAAAGAGTACTGTGTCCCTGTGGTCCCTTATGTCTGTGGAGCACTTTTATATGGTTCAAATACTGACTCCAAGTGATAAATTACAGAAGATACCACTAGGGCCCAGAAAAGTCAGTTGAATTTCCCAAGGTCAAGGGCCATGTTTGAGGCAGGATTGGAACTTGAACCAGGGCCTCCACTCCAAATCAAGCTTTCCCTCCACTCCCCCAAAGTACCACCTCTCCCTGACAATGACCCCCAAGTTTTTAGTAACTTCTTAAGGGGGTATCTCAATCATTGTCCCCTCAGACACATGGGTAAAGGAGGTCACTGAAGGACCTTGAGAAGGGGAGTGACACAAGAAAAGACACATAGCCTGATGATGCTATTCAAGATATGTTCAGATTCATTGGCCATCTGGGGAGGCCCATTCATGAGAGGGGGTGACAGACTAGAATGCACCTGTCTCCAGGTCCAGGAGTCTGCTGAAATGGGTACAGAGAGTAGACAACCATTCTTGGGGCCAGTCCACAGATGGCAGGAGCCGTGGTAGCAGGAAGCCTAAGCTGACTGAATCTGCTCTCCCCAGTGCAAGCCAAATCCTGTCTCTTTAAACCAGTTCACGTGCTCAGGAGAGGCAGGCCTGATCCAGGACACAGATCTAATCTTTTCCTTCTTAATCTTGGTAATCTCACTTTATCTCAGTAAACCCCTTTACCTGACAGGTATCCTGGGGTATCAGTTTCTAGGACTAATGATACAGCGCATTAATATACCCAGATGTTTATTCTGCTGATTCATGTGACCTTAGATTAGAAGACAGGATCTTGGAGGTCAGCTAACCCCAACCCCATCCAGTGAAGGAGCCCTTTCTAGACTGTCCTTGGTGGGTGGTCATTCACCTTCTGCTTCAATGTTTCTATCAACAGGGAGTTAGTTTACTGTCTCCCAAGTGTCTGGGTGGAAAGAGCCCTGAGTTTGAATCCTACACCTTATATTTGCTACCTATATGACCTTTACTTCTAAATTTCCTTGTGTGTGCAAAGATGGGGTTGGATTTAGTGACCTATAAGGCCTCTTCCAGGTCTATGACTGATCTTTTAGTACTATCAAAAGCGGCTTAGGCTTAAGTCCTAGCTCTGTTGCTAATTGTGTGACCTTGGGTAGATCACTGAGCCTCAAATTCCTAATAATATGAAGGCACTGGACTAGATGGGCCTGAAGGTCCTTTCTAGCTCCAGATATATGCCCTTTTTGTCACTATGAATCAATCCATACCATTTCTTATAACTGACCTGAAATCTGCCTCCCTGTAAGTCCTACCCTTCTCCCCCATCAGCCCTGTGGGGTCAGAGAGAACAAGGCTGGACAGACCCACTTCAAACGGTACCCTGAAACACACCCAGACATCCCAACTCTCTTCTAAAGGCTAAACACCCCCAGGATCTTTTCAATCTTTCAAGACCTCTCATCTTCATGGCCATTCTCCTCTGCTTATGAGCCAGTTTCTTGACCTGGAGCTGGACACCTTATTCCCATTTCCTTTTTGCTCATCAGAAGTAAAAATATAGCTATATCTACCTGCATTTTCTGCAGCAAGATTAGAGACAATAGGAAGCAAAGCCTGGGATGACTTTCATCTAGGTTGGTATCACTCCAAGGAACTGACTCTTGCTGGGGCAAGTTAGACAAGTGGTCAGAGCATGGCACTCATGAGGTCAAGATCATGACTAGGTGGCTTTGGCCTCTCTGTTCACCAGTCTCAGATCACAACAAACCCCAATCAACTGGCTAAGAAACTTGGAACACTGATTTTCTAAAGGACCTCATTTAGTGGAGGACTAGGGAGACCCATTCACAAGAGAGAGTGACAGACTAAAACAGACCTTCCCCCATGTTCAGGAGAGATCCAGGAGTATGGTTGGCTCAACACAAACTAGTCCCATTGCTTGGGACACAGTCCCCAGTGCACGTCCTCTTCATAGGCTCAGGGACACAATAATAACAGTAATGGTGATGATCCCTAATATTTATACAACTCTTTAAGGTTTACAAAACCCTTCATATATATTATCTCATTTGATCTTCACATGAAGTCTGTGAAGTGGGTGCTGTTTTTATCCATTTTACAGATGAGGAAACCGAGGCAGAAAGAAGTTAAGTGACTTATTTAGGGTCACACAGTTAATAACTACCCAAGGAAGGCTTTGAACTCAGGTCTTGACCAAGTCCATCATTTTAGCTATGCCACCTAGCTATATTATTTTTATACATCAAATGGCAAAAGATGCAAAGCATTTTGTAGACCTTAAATCTGGGCTACATAAATAGGAGTTTCTAGTATTATGCAGCGGCAGCACTTGCTGTAGATATAGAGGTAGTAGGCAATCACTTATTTTGTGTGATATAAAGGATTGCAAAGGGCCCCCAAATCTCTGGTCTATTGGTCTAATAATCCCAGCATCTAAGTCCCTTTGCTGTATTATGGTATAATGTTATGTATTATGTATTATGTACAACAATACAATATTATGTATTAAGGCTCTTTTTAAAAATATACAAACATACTCAATTGAAGGACCTGGGAACATTTAGCCTGGAAAAGAAAAAAAATGAGACTGGGATAGAAGCATAGTGGGAAGGGTGGGGAGGGAGGGTGCAGAGGCAGAAACACTGTCTCCAAATAACTGCAGGCTTGTCAAGTGGAAGAAGGAATTAGCTTAGTGTATATGGGCAAAATGACCACTAATGGGGAGAAAGAGGCAGATTTCAGCTCAGTAGAAAGGAGAGGTCTACAGCCATCCTCTGTCCAGCCATAGCTGCCCAATGGCTCACTACCACCCGAGCTGTCTGGGCAGAGGCCAGCTGACCTAGTACCATCCTACTGAGGCTGTCCTCAGAGCCAGGGAGAACCAGAGAACCTCTAAGGTTCTGATTTTGTGTCATAGAAGGGTCTGACGTGATCTCTCATCAACCATCTCAGCTTCCCTGGTCCTGTCTCTGGAGTATAAACTGTGTGGTCCCCAGGAATCCCACTTTCCACACCTCCAGAAGATCCTTAAGGGTCCTTCTATCTCTAGATGCTGTGGTTTCATTTCTGCTGCCTGGCATGGTAGGAAAAGGCCTGGCTAGGGTTCCTGTAGTATCATCACTGTTACCCGCTTGCTACAAAGCCTCGTCCAAATGATTTCTCTTTCTTAAGAGCTCAGTCTCTTCTTCTCTCTGATGGGGAGAATATAACCTGTCCTTCATCTTTCCCATGGGGATGTTGTGGGGATCCAGTGAATATGAAAAGGCTTTGAAAATCTCAGGGATTCTTTTGGGCTGGTCTTTGAGAAGAGACCCTGGGAGAGTCACCGCCATGACAGAATTATGTAATCAACCAAAGTTTTCTTTGGTGCTTCTTTTGTTGACAGCTCATTTCTCACCACTTGCCCCTGAAAGGCATGCCATTGTCCCATGTTCTGTCCCCCTCTCCCTATTCAAATGTATTCCCAGGAGAGAATACCACAAACTCATTCATAAGAAGGGAACAGGGAAGAGAAATTACAGTGGAGAGACTGATGAATTTGGGACCAAAGGACATGAATTTTAGTAACTCATCAGCCACTTACTACCTGTGTGACCTTTGACACTTCCTTTCTCCTGAACCATTTCCTCATCAGTAAACTCAAAGGGCTATGTAGATCAGGGGTTCTTAACCTTTTTGTTTCAGGGTCCCCTTTGGCAGTCTGGCAAAGCCTACAGACCTTCTCAGAATAAGGTTTTTAAGTACACACAAAAAAAATGCACAGGATTATAAAGGAAATCAATGATACTGAAATAGTTCTTAAAATATTTTAACAAATTTATGGGTCTTAAGTCAATAACTTCTGGTTAAATGGTTAATAGTGTCCCTTTTAGGTCTATGGAAACTCATATGGGTAAAGACTTTCATTCTTTGCACTTAGCACCTAGCCCAGTGCCTGACACATGGTAGGGTGGTTGACTGATTGACCTGATAGCCCCCTCCCAGGAGGATTTGCATTTTGCTAGAGAACAAAGTCATAGGCAAAGAAATAGTAGAAATTCTTGCCCTAGTGAGCTGGTAAGTAGGTAGTACAAGTTGAGGAAGAAGGGGGATTTTCTCTAGGCTGCTGATCATTCTGCTTAATTATAAGGCCAGTCCTAGCCTCTATGCTTTCCTAACCTTTTAACTGGGCTGAACAATAAAACCAAAGCATCCTATGATACTAGAGGAACTTTAAAACACAAAATGTCCAGGACAGAAGGACCATTAGAATCATTGGTAGAACACCGAATACAGAATGTCCCAACTAAATGAGACCTTAGAGCATTGAATTATAGAGCTGGAGACCTTAAAAGTCATCTTACAAATGAGGAAACTGAGGCCTGATATGGGGAGAGTGACAGCCAAAGTGACATAGCCATTAAGTAACATAATTGAGATTCAAAGTCAGGTACTCAGAATCCAAATTCGGTGCTTTTGCCACATTACCTTGTCACTTTTAGTATAGGAAAATATCATTCTTTCCTAATTGTAGCATGCAAAGAACCATGATTCATGGCTGGGAGAAACCTTTTAAGATCCATTATCCTGCCTCTGGTTTCATAGATAACTTTATTCTGAGTCATGAATACTTCAGGAATTTTACAGCCTATCTTATTCTCCCCAATCCCTTCCCCCTCCTAAAAAAAAAACCCCTATTATGTGCTAGGAAGAACATCACCTTTTAGAGGAAGGAACAGGGAAGGCCAGAAACTCTGTGGTTCCATTTTTGCCTTTGACCTTGATGTGACCCTTCCCTCTCTGAGCCTCAGTTTCCACATTTGGAAATGAAGAGCCTAGATTGGATGATTTTTTAAATTCCTTCCAATTTTAAGAAAATTTTATGACCCTATGAAGCAAATACTCTAACATTTACATTGCCAGTTCCAATCTCCATTGGACAAAGTGTTGGTGGGGTGGGGTTTGGTTGTTTTAACAAAGGGTTGTATATCATGGGACAAGGGAGGGGGAAAGGAAGCATATAAGGTATACTCATAAAGAAAGATAACTACCTCCCAGTATGAGGAGACCTCAACGGTCCTGACCATTCATAAAGAAGGAAAGCTACCTCCCAGTTTGAGGAGACATCAATGGTCCTGACCATTCATAAAGAAAGATAACTACCTCCCAGTATGAGGAGACCTCAATGGCCCTGACCATTCATAAAGAAGGAAAGCTACCTCCCAGTATGAGGAGATGTTGATGGTCCTGACCATTCATAAAGAAGGAAAGCTACCTCCCAGTTTGAGGAGACATCAATGATCCTGACCATTCATAAAGAAGGAAAGCTACCTCCCAGTATGAGGAGATATTGATGGTCCTGATCATTCATAAAGAAGGAAAGCTACTTCCCAGCATGAGACCTCAATGGCCCTGACCCCTAATACAGGAATCTGTCTATGGCACCCTCAGCACAGGACCATCCAGTTCTGCCTGAACAATTCCAATGAAGGAACACTTGCTACCTCTCAAAGAGATCTATTCTATTTCTGGACAGTTCTAGTTGTAAGAAAGGGTTTCCTTAATCTGTCCCCTTTAATGTACAGCATACCACAATAGAGAGCCAGAAAGGGTCATAGAAAATAGCTAAACTAACCTCCTCATTCTATAGATGAGGAAACTGAGGCCTGGAGGTTAAGTGGCTTGCCCACAGATAGCCAAAGTTAGACCAGGGATTGGTCTAATCCTAGGTCTGAAGATGAATTTCGCCTTGGTGCTGACTGTCCAGGTCACAACTATCAAGTAGCGAAGGCTGAAAACATTTCTTTCTTAAGTAATAGCTCTGTGAAAACAATCTAGACAAGTGTCTCAATCTTTTACTTTACATTGGCAGCAAAAAGTTTATTACCCAGCATTCCTCAGAAAGGAGAAGCTATAGGATCCAACCACACTGGGCTCATGTCCATGCCCCCTCAGGCAAAAGTCATGTAATAGACAGAGCCCTAGATTTGGAATCTGAAGACAGGGTCAAGTCTCGGTTCTATTATCAAACATCTGGGCCATCTTGGAGAAGCCACTGCACATTTCTGAGACTCAGTTTACTTATCTGTAAGATGGAGCTAATGCCTACTTCCCTCCAAAGATCATTATGAGAAAAACCATGTAAAGCACTTTATAAAGTGTTATAAAAACACTAATTATTTTTTCTGTTGGATGTCACCAGTGGGTGATGATTTCCTCAAAGGGGTAGGGTTAAATTTTGCATCTATGTACTTTACTTTCCTGCTTGATCTTAGGGATTTCAGGTTAAGTAGTTACTTTTCACCAAAAACTCAAGAACCTCTAATTTTATAGTCATTCCTCAAACTTAAATAAAGACACACTAACCCATATCTCAAAGTTAACCATGCCTATGAAGAAACAATTGAGTTCCTTGGATCAGGAGGTCATGACCAAGGCACCACCTGGTGGCAGTGTACCCTAAACCCTGGTCAAATTCCTATGAGCAGTAGCACCTTTTCAAATGAACACTAATTCAAATGTGCAAGTAGTAACACGTGTTGTTACTGGAGCCATCTTACTATAAGGACAAAGCTGGTTCTGCCAAATCCAAACCCTCACTGTCCGATCTGAAGCCACAGTAAAAAAAATGGGGTGGGGGGTGGGATTCAAAAGGAGACATTTGAAATCACTTTTGTAGGTGAGGACTATAAAGACAGTGGTGCAGGGGAGTCAGGATCTGGGTTTAAATCTTGACTCCACCCCTAGCTCTGTACTAGTCAGGTAACCTCTGTGGGCCTGTTTCCTTATTGACAACATCAAGCATTGGACTTAGATGGCTTTTAAGGTCTCTCATATCTATGATCTAGATCCTGTTCCCCCCAAAAGGTCAAGGTAGGAAGAGGGCACACGACTTCCATTACTGGGTTTACTGCTTTCTGGTGCCTTGCTGCAGGAGGGAAGTGGTGTAGACACACACCAAAAAGCCTACCTTGGGGTTGAGGGGAGGTAATAGGACAATAAGGAGAAGGCCTGAATTCTAGCTGCAGCTCTATTGACAAACTGTGTGACCTTGAACAGGTCACTTACTTCTTTACACCTGTTTCCCTACCTAGTCAATGATGCATCAGGACCAGAAGATCTCAAGGTTCCCTTCTAGCTCTGCCCATTCCAGGATTAGACTGGAAGTGTGAGATTTATATCCCTGGAATATACTCACCCCCACACTTGGGGGGGAGGTAGCAGGGTGTGCTAGATCACTAGAGATTTGCTCCAACTCTCTTGCATTCTGTCCTCAGGGAATTTGGAAAATGGCCATTCCTGATCTCTGCTAAACCAGTAGCTTACAGGGAAGTGGCAGAAGGTCATGGGTAAGTGTAATCATTCAGAAAGGGCCTTTATAATCAAAGACATTGTTTTTTAAAAGTTCCACCTCTTTGGGCCAACTGTGTGCCCTAAATGGAAAGGGGCTGAGTCTTCATTTCAGCATAAGTGTTCTCCCTTGGGGCAGGCTATAAAGTACCCATCAGAAAGTGGATGCTTTTGACTTTTAACAATTTAGCAGGGGCACATACACACACACACACACACATACACACATGCACACCCTTTTCCACCCTAGGGCTCAACACTACCACAAATTCCATTGAGGACCCCAGAGGGTTACTATTTCCAAGAATTTTAAGGACAAACATGTTCTTAACAAAGAAAAAATGATTGACACACTCCCCTCCCACCCCATCTCAAATACACAGACATACACACAGATCCACAGACACACACTCACACACACACACACACACACACACACACACACACACACACACACACTGGAGCAAGGCCCCGGAAAGCCAACAGTTCTTACAGGCTAGAAATTCCTATGGCATGACCTAAACGAGAAAGAACATGGGCTTTGGGATTGCATGATGCCTGTGAAGTTCTGGAGAGGATAGTGAACTTCTGGAAAAGGTAGAGGCCTTTTCAGCTGAATGATCCAGGAGCTGTTCAGAGCTTGCTCTGCCTGAGGCTACTAGTGGGCTAAGAATCCTGGAATGTCTGGAGGGTGGGGAAAATACCTCTCCCTCCTCAGCACACAATCACAAGCTCTTCTAAGCCCAACCACCAAGACAGGCCCCACAATATTCCAAGTCGGGAAACCTGGCTGCTACTGAATGAGGTTGGTCCAGGCATGGCTCAGAGCCCTGACTGGCATGATAAACACTGATGACTGAAATAGGCCTGAAGACAGTGCAGCTTTGGTCCTGCTTGTGCTACTGGGAAATTCACTTCCTTCTCCCAGACCTCAGTTTCCTATTCTGTAAAATGAAAGGAGGTTTGGCTAGAAGATTCTAAGCCTTTAGGTATGCTTGGAATTTCTCTAGTGTCCCTCCCTGCAAAAAGCTCAGTCCACTCCCAGGAAGGGTCCTGCTCCAGCATGCTTACTGATTCCAGCATGGCAAGGAGTGGCCCATGTTACTACCTGTGGACACATCAGGGATGTTCAGGCGTCAAACTGCAAGGGAACTTGACTACTGTGACTCTCTTTGGCTCCTGAGGCCTAGTGACCTTCTCTCTGAGACAAGGAGAACACCCAGAGGCTTGGCCAAATACTCAGCCTGCTCCCACCTCTTCCATGAAGTGTTCCTTGAGTAGCCCAGCCCATAGTGATCTACCTCCATCAAGTCCAGTGTGAAGAACACTGGCTCTGGGGGTAGAAGGCCTAGGTTCAAATTCTGCCTCTGATGTTTGCCAACCTTAGGCAGGTCACTTAATCTCTCTGGGGATTGGTTTCTTTGCCTACCTAAAAATGAGGAGCTGGATTAGGCGACATCCTTCCCACTCTTGGTGATTCTCTGCCCTCTCCATCCTCTGGACTCCTAACACACTCAGAATCTATACCAGTTATCTGACCTTTGGAATGCAGTCCGAGCCATGTCATTCATTTCCAGGGTGATGTTATCCTCCCTCCCCCCGCCCTGGGATTTGCTTCCTCCTCTGTAAAATGATAGAGTTAAGACTCTAGCAAAAAGGGTTTAGAATCTAAAGACTTAGAATCAGCTCCTGGAGTTTGAGCCTTGGCTCTACTTAGATGCGTGACCTTGGACAAGTCACATCCCTTTGGGCCACAAGTTTCCTCATCTGTAAAATGGGGGTGTTGGACGAGAAGTATGAGATACCTTCCAAGTCTAACAGCTGACAACTCCATAGTGTTGGTTCAACAACAAAGTCTTTACACTGATTTATGTTCTGGTCTGTCCTCTACTAGATTCCTGAAAGGGAAGGAGTGATGACTCATTGATCTCTGTACCCCTCCCTCAGTCCATCCTGACCCTCTCCACACCGCCCCACCACCCCCAGAACACAGGCCGGGGCCTTGCACACAGTAGGCACTCTGTAAATATTTGTCTGATTAGCTGACTGACTGATGAACTTTGCCCCCTTTCCAACAATGGCTGGGGATCCCAGACATATCCTGGTTACAACTTGGGCAACTCCATGCCCACTGCCCACTTCCCTAAAATGCCCACCTCGGTTCTCCACAAAGCAAACACTCCTACTGCAATGAGACTAAAGTGAGCGTACATGGCAAGCCACAGCAAGCCTCACCTAGTCGTTAGGAAACTGGAAATCAGTTGGTTTCTTGCTTTGGAAATTGGTGTGGCAGAAGCCCACATACATAGAGCTATAGCTCTATGTGCCTTGTGCCAGATGCTGGAGGGTGGTCCCACTTGATTTTGAGATTCCCCCCTCCATGCACCACCTTCCTCTTTTGGAGAGGGGAATCTGACTGAAACCAAGGGGGGAGATTACACTACAGTGTCCTCTTTTTGGAAAAAGCCCAGCCCTTGTTTGCTAGGCCCTAACTGAGTGGGAATAACAGGCCCACCACACCATAGACAGTGGTACCCATGCCACCCCAGGATACTGACCTCCAACCACACCCAGGCCACGTGCAGGCAAAAGGCTTCTCGCCCGTGTGCCTCCGCAGATGGGCCTTAAGGTGGCTGCTCTTGGTGTACATCTTGGTGCAGCCGGGGAAAGTACATTTGTGCATTTTAATGAGTTCCGCCGCTGGGTTCTTTGGAAACTTCTGGCCTACCAGGATCCCTGCAGGGCCTGGCACCATGCCACCTGGCCCAATGGGCTTGGCTGCGATGGGGACTGGGGCGATCCGAACAAACTTGGAAGGCAAGTTCAAGTTGGAGGACTGGACAATCTGTGGCACCAGCGCAAAGGTTTGCCCCTGGATGTTGACGAGTAGCTGGGCGATTTTAATGTTGTCCGAGTTCTGACCTGGCGAACTGGGACCCGTGCTTGACTCCTGTTTGATGGGCATGGGCTGGATTTGGAGTATGACAGGGATCCCTCCCTCTGTGGCCGTTGGACTATTGGAACTGTGGGCACCTTCTGTTGAGCTGCCAGACTGGGGGGTTTTGCTTTCTTTCAAGCTACCCCCAGGCAGGATGTGGTCTTTATGCTGTCCAGAAGAGAGCTGGCTGCAAACCCGAAGGTCCTTGGTCCCATTCTCAGGCCCTTCCTTGAGCTCTAGATCCATGTTTTCCTCCAGGAACTCCTCAATCTCCTCCAAGGTGGGCTGGAATGGCCCCATGTCTTCTGGGTCTGGGAACTGGAAATGTTCCTCTTTCACCATGGGCTGGCACCTCCGCCAGTCCCACCAGGCCACAGGGCTGCCCCCCAGTGTTGCCTGGGACAGCAGGTAGTCTAAGATGCTGTCTTGGCCCTCAATGCTGGATGTGCTCCCATAGCTGGAGCCTAGGACCTGGGAGTCAGGGCTGGAGCAGGAGCAGAAGCTGGAGGAGTCACTGTCATCTTCTGACAATGGAGAGGGCAGCATGTGGTATGACCGCCCGCCAGCCGGCATGTCCCCCAGGTAACCAATGGGAAACTTGGTGGTTGAGAAAGACTCCCCCACCGGGAGCAAGTGATCAACCATTCCTAGAACAATGCTTCAGGGATGCCCACCAGCATATACAAGAGGTGCCAAGGTCAGATGAGAACCTGCAGAGAAGGGACAGAGAAGCAGAGGAGTCAGGCTGGAGGTCTACAAGCCCAGTCGGAGGAGGCAGGCTGGGAGTTCAAACATTACCACATGCTCAGCTAGAGCGCTATCACTGGTAAATTCTGTCTGCCTCAGCATTTTCCAAGATTGCACCACCTGTTTGCAAAAGAGCCCTTTCCAAAAGCATTTCACAACTCTGGGCTCATTGGGTTGCAGACAAGGGCTCCTTCCCAGAATTCTCTGGGAAAGGTACAATGTATATGCAAAGTACACTGTTATTCAAAATGGCTGGGGGAAAGGGACATCCTGGTTGACTAGGTATTCTATCTGACTGGAGATCATGCAGTCATCTGATGTACATAAATCATAGATTTCATGCCTGCAAGGCCAGCCCTAGGGAAAGCAGGAATCTTCATGATATCTTCAGCACAGAAGCAAAAAGGGTAGAATTGGCAAGACCTTGTTGGCATCAACCTCACAAATGAGGTACCTTCCCAATGGGAATGAATGTAATGTAGAGGAAGGAGCTGAAGTCTGAAAGTTCAGACACCTAGATACTGACCCCAGGAAGGTCACTCTAACTTTAAGCAAAACTCTCTCTGGACCACACATGCCTCTTCCACAGAATAAGAGGACTGAACTAGAATTCAGGGGCTCTTAACCTGGATCAGTAAACTCATGTTCATATATGTGTATTTTGGTAACTGCATTTCCATAAAATTGATTTCCTTTGTAATTCCATGTATTTTATTTTATGCATTTTAAAAATGTCATTCTGAGAAGAGGTTCACAGGCTCACCCATGATAACTGAATAATCTCTGAAGTACCTTCCCATTCCAAGCCACTATGAACATTCTAGTATCCTACAGTAACCCCTTATTGATCAGGGCCGTACTCCCTCCCACTGGCTGCCATTTTGCTGGTGGCCTGACACTGGACTGGCTTTTCTCCCCTTTTTACAGAGTCAACAACAACCAGCTTGGTTAGAAGTGCTACTTCTCAGAGGAACTTTGCCCCTTCAGAAGCATTGCAGCTGTCTTGTTTATCAAGGCTAGAATGGGGGGAGGGAAGGAAGGGAAAGGGGAATGCATTTAATCTGTGTCCAAAGCTTCTAAGGTTACCCGACTTTGGCTACATGAACATGAAGTTTGTGCTGTACAATGAAAAGCCCCCTTCACTGGTCATAACAAGCATCTCAATGAGCTGTTTCCAAAGGAGACTAATGGAAGATCTAGGTCCACACATAATGGAAAGAACCCTGGACTGGGAATTAAGAGCCTTGGGCTTGAGTTCCAAAATGGAATAATGGTGTGACCTTGGGTAAGTCATTTCTCATCTCTAGTTTCCTCTTCCTTAAAATAAGGGCAATGATACTTGTACAATCCAATAGGGCTACTGTCAGGAAAATGATTTCTAAAACCTAAAGAGCTACCCAAAAGTTACTTGTTAGAACTACAATAAAGTCCTATTAGCTTTCTATTACTCATCTCTCAGCTAGATAGAAGCAAGTCATCTCCCCCCAGGACAACCCCAAAGTATTTGTAATCATCTCAATGGCCACCCCCATGACCAATGGAATCTGGAGCTACCTCCCACTTACAAGAACCCAGATCAGGCCTTCCTGCCATCTTGTTCCTCTTCAAAGTCAATGTTCTCCAGTTTACAAAGAAAGTCCCCAAATCACAGACTGTCAGAGCCAGGGACGACCTTAGAACAGAAACTGCTAAGAGCTGGGAGAACTAGGTTAGAACATTCAGTGTCGGTGCTGGAAGGGACCATAGAACATAAAATGTTAGAGCTGGATAGGGCCTTAGAACACAGAATGCTGGAGTGAGAAGGTACCACAGACATCATTTCATTCAAGCCCATCATAGTGAGATCTTTTGTAGTCTAACTGTAGATAGCTAGAATGAAGATCTGAAGTCAGCCGACATGGCTATGGTCATAGAATCTTAGCATTAGAGCCTATGGCAAATCTCCCATTTTATGCATGTGGAAACAGAGGCCTAGAAAAGTTAATCAGACTTGCCCAAGGTCACCCAGATCACAGCTGGGATGGTCTTCAAACCCAGGATCTCTAACTCCGAGTACAGTCTCTTTTCCAATATGTCCCCGTATCTCTCATCACAACTGTCATGGATGTAGAGCATTAAAGTCTGCAAAGCCCTCTTCTCATGCTTACTCCATGGAGTAGGCAGAATGGGGATCATCACCTCGGCTTTACAGATACAGGTTTAAGGAATTACTTCTCCAGGGGTCCTATAGCTAGTAAGTGTGATTCAGACACAGGACAGGCCAACTTCCAAGTTGCTACACCATCAGCTATACCACACTGCTCTCTCTTATTCATTTTGCCCCTCCAATTTCATCTATCCTTCAAGGCTTGGAAATTGGGTTTCCACTGGTTCTGCCACTAATTAACTGCATGACTGTAGAAAATTGACTTGAGGGGTGGCTAGGTGGCACAGTGAGTAAAGCGCTGGTCACGGAGTCAGAAGGACCCGAGTTTGGTTCTGGCCTCAGACACTTAATACCCACACAAAAAAACTAGTCACTTGAGGGCAAGTTACTTAACCTCAATTGCCCTCCAAAAGGCAAAAAAAAAAAAAAAGAGAAAAAAGAAAGAAAATTGACTTGCTCTCTCAAGCTGAGTTTACCTCTCTGAACAATGACTAGATGCCTCTAATGTTCCTTCTAGCCTTGACATTCTATCATTCAGGATCCCTCCCCCTTTTATTACTATTGCTATGATTGATGTGGGCAAGATACTTTAACCCCCTGCATCTTAATTTGCTCATACAGACAATGGGTTAATTGCTATTAACCTCCTCTTGCACCACCACAACCAACCTCAACTTAAAAAGTAAAATGATCATGATCTAATGTACAAGGATAACTGTGTCTTGAGTTAACGCCCAAATCTCCAACATACTTAGAAAAGGGAGAGGACTGAGTGCAAAGGGATACTAAGAAGATTTAGGATTACTCAGACAAAATAGGATGGAAATCTGGATGTCAAAAGTCATCTTGTCCAATCCCCTAGAAGAGGAAACTGAGACCCAGTGGGTAAGGTGATTTATGCAAGGACACACGTGTGGTAAGGCAAGAATTGCCTTGGACTTCAAAGGCATCATTCTTTCCATTGATGGAAATACTAAGTGATGGGATTTGTACCCAAGTCCTGGGCCTAAGGGATCTACTATTCAAGAAGGACCCACATATTCAAGTGAATTACTAGATTGATGCTGTGTCTCCACAAAACCCTGATGTTGGTTCTAAGGAGATGCCAGGGCCTAAGAACAATTTAATCAGTTGGCAGATGGAAACAGTATAAAGGCTTTTAAAAAATAGCTCAACAGAAGTTGAGAATTGTTTTATTTTGTTTTGTTTTGTTCAGGTTTGTGACACTCAGGGAAATGGAAATTGGACCTGCGGAGAACTTTCTTGTTACACTGCCCTTGTGCTCCATCACAGTCTCTAGGTAATATCACCACACTGGACAGCTGTCACATTTTAAGGTTTCAACTTCATAAAATACTCTGTGTGGTCTAGTGGACACGGCTATCTCTGGATAAAGATCTTGAAATCTTTTTTTTTTTTTTTGCTTTTTGGAGGCCAAATGGGGTTAAGTGACTTGCCCAAAATCACACAGCTAGTAATTGTGTCAAGTGTCTGAGGCCACATTTGAACTCAGGTCCTCCTGACTCCAGGGCCCTCTATTCACTGTGCCACCTAGACACCCCGAGGGTTGAAATCTTTTAATAAATCTTTAAAAAAGAGGTGGGCACTTTGCAAATAAAGATTGGTATAAAAACAAAAGCTAACAAACATTGAAAATAAACAGCCCTTTTGTTGGATGCAGGCCAGTGGAGTGGGGTGGGCTCACATTCAAAAGCCTACATTCAAATCCCAAGCAAGTCACTTTATCTTTCTTAGCCTCTGCTAATTAATGAGTCTACAATCTCATCTGGTTCTTCATCCCATCCATGGTCCTAAGATCTTCAAAGAGAAGGTCAGCCATGACACCAGACCAATCTCATCAGTATCTATGAAGCCCATTGGCTCAATAACAATACTAGGAACACTTGAACATGTAGGAAAAATGAAATCAAGACTGACTACATTTTTCCTGAAATTCACCTATCATTACCTGCTATGTTCTTCCCAGGCCCTGAGCATCAGATGGTATGAGAGAGAAGAGAGGAGACTGTCATCTTCATAGTACAGTAGAAGGGTACTGACCAGAAGACCCAGGATCAAATCCTACCTCAAATGCTTACTTACCTGTGTGACCTTGGGCAGTCTATCAATAAGTATTTATTAGAAAGAAAGGCAAAAAGAGTCCCTGTCCTTAAAGAACAGGCATTGTAATAAGTAGACATATACAAGATACATATAGAGTAGATAAAAGGTGGGCAGCTAGGTGAAGTGGTTAGAGCCCTAGGTCCAGAGTCAGGAAGACTGGATTTCAGAAACTTACTACTTGTGTGACCCTGGGCAAGTCACTTAAACCTGTTTGCCTAAGTTTCCTCATCTGTAAAATGAGCTGGAGAAAGAAATGGAGAACCACTCCAGTATCTTTCCCAAGAAAACCCCAAATGAGGTCATAAAGAGTCAGATAGGACTGAAAAACAACTGAACAGACAGAAGGTAATATTAAAAGAGCAGGCACTAATAGCGGGGAAATGAGAAGGGTATATTGTAGGAGTAGGGATTTGTGCTGAGTCTCGAAGGAGGCCAGAGAAGCCAAGAAGGGGAGTTGATGTGCCTGGGCATTCTCAAGTAAAGGTCTGGAGAGAGAAACCTGTCTGAGCTTCAGTTTCCAGATCTATAAAATGAAAAGATACCTGTGAATCCATGAATTATGTGAATCCATGAATTATGACTTAACACATATAAGACAGTATATAATATATGACAGAACATGATCCAATGTCAAATATATTGTAAGGACCATCTGCTATTGGGTAAATAAGAAGGGAAAACCATTTATTCTTCACTGGAAGAGAAGCCCTATAGTTACATGAGTTATGGAATGGGAGCCAGGAGACCTAAATTTTAGTCCTCATAGAGGTAATGAACTTTCTATGTGACCTTGGGCAAGTCACTTGACTAGAATCACTGAGCCCAAAGGGAATTGATAAAATGCATCCGGGTTAACCCCCTGCTTTTATCCCTCTGTGAAGCCTCCTTCCATTCCTTTACAGAATGACTTCTAAGTCTAAAATGACTTCTCAGGTCTTTTTCAGTTAGGACTTCCTATGTGCTCATGCTCCTCCCACCAACAATATCCAGTGTTCTAAGGCAGAATCTTCCTAGTTCTACCGTTCTATGAGTTGATACAAGAAAGTGTTCTCTAAGGAAATGAGATTTGAACTGGACTTTGTAGGACTCAAGATAGAGTGAAGAGGGGAAAAACATTGAAACAAGTGTTCAGTTCCGGATTTGCTGGGGAAGAATGAGAGTGAAATTTGGAGAGGCAGATCAGACCTTGGATACCAGCCTAAAAAGTTCAGGTTTGAAGCAGTGGGGACAATTGTCAGTTTGTGAACAGGGGAATGCCAAGCGGTAAAGGGAAACTACAGATCACTGTGGTGTCACAGAATGCAAGACAGACTATTGTATTATGGGGGAGAGAGACTAAAGGAAAGGGAACTCAATTAGGAGGTGGGAGACTTTTTCCCATTTAAAAAGACACATAAATTACTTGCTCAGATTCAACTATTAGCGTTTGGAGTTTGTGCCAGGAGACAGGTAGGGGAGTTGCTGCATATCCCCCTAGGGAGGAGACACCAGTGATTCTCTAGTCCAGTCACCCATTTTACAGAGGAAAAAACAGGGTCAGAGGGGTTACTTGCCCACAGCAAAGCCTAGACTTGCAACCCTAGGTCTCTTGGCATTCAGGCCTTCTCTCTTTCGGCAAAGTCATAATTCCCAAACTTTCCCTAATGTTCCTTCAGTCAAGACAAGGTTATGAGGGGGAAGGGGGGAAGAGTAGATGTTGAGGGACTGGACCTGTATGGAAGGAAGAATTTATAATCAAAGTAGCACAAGCCAAAAGTTTACCATGAGGTTCATAGGAAAATTCAGGGGGGAGAGGAGGGAGGAAGGAGTCTGATTTCCTTACAAAATAAGAGTCTCTAATCAACTTTGGTCCCTGATGCCAAAAAGCACAGTAGGTCCCACAGCATTAGCACCTACATTTCAGCAACATCTCACCCTTCAGAAAACTGGCCTGCTGCCTGGCTTCTTGAGTAATCAGAAGCCCTCCACAACTGCAAATAAGCCTTTCCCTCCCCCCCTTTTTTGGGGGTGGGTCAGAATTTCATTAATACCACACATCACAGCCTGCTCAAAATACTGGAGCACTCCCTCTCTAGGGTCTTCACCAAACTGGGTGCCTATCATTAGGCATGACCGGTGCTTTTAGAAGCTGCATGATAAGGAGAAATCCATTTCAGCCTTCTTGGATGAGGGTTGGAAGGGAAGGCCCAATCAGGCCAGTGCTAGGTTCTTAATCCCTGGTGGGGCTGGAGGAGGGGTGTTTGGGCTTCTTCCAGGGCTTCTCAGGGTTCGGGGATCCCCATTTATTAGAGGCTGGGAAAGCGAGGAAGATTTGGAGGCAGAGAAGGGAGGGGCTCAAAGAGCCCAGGCCTCTCTTTGAACTTCGCCACCCTTGTTTGTCTGTAGGGTTGGAAACACTCTGGGACAGATCCTGCTCGGGCGTCATTATGCAAGATGAATGCCCGTTCCCTTTGCCCCCAGCATTTGCTGGGGCCCCCAGGCATTCAGCCACTGAGCACAAGGCGGCTCCAGGCATTTCTATGCTAATGTCCCGGGCCTGAATGGGTCTCGCACAGAATGTGCCCCGCGTTTCAAGGCTTGAGAGAGAGGAGGGGGGGGGGGGGGGAGAGACTGCGTTTCTCAGTCACTGAGACATGAGTTATTTTTAAAGGTTGCTACAGAGCACCTGAGTGCTGGTTGTGTGTGTGTGTGCATGTGTGTGTGTGTGTGAGTGTGTTTTTCCCTTTCCCACTCCCTGAATAAACATCTCGAAATGCCTACGGTATGTGTCAATTACACCTTGTTCAGCGCTGGGCCTGAAGCTCTGAATGGTTCCGATCGAGATGGCGCATAACCAAATGCTCGCTGTTGCTGTGTCCAGCCCCCCCCCCCCCTTCCTTCCACCCCCTTCTTTTTTTCCTTGATCCCAAAGAGCTGAGGATGACCGACAGTAACCCTGCCTCTCAGCTTCTCCTGTCAACAGGACCAAAACAGCTAGCGGCCAAACACACGAGAGGCGAGCTGCACCCACTGACTCGTTCACCTCCAGCCCCCAGCTCCCCGACCCCTTCTCTCCAAAACAACCCAGCTGCGGCGTTCCCGCAACCCCACGATTCCAATCCGCGGGCCGCCTGCCAGCCTGCCATCTGGAGAAGTTTAGAGGGAAGGTTTCCCCTCCCTTCCCCCTCCCCAAAAAGCGGGTTCCTCTAGTGGCTTTCCTCTCTCCCGATCCCGCGCCCCAAACACCAACCCTGGGAGCTGGGCACTTGGATCCTTCGGGTCGCTGCCATCTAGCCCCCAGAACGCCCATCCCTATCCCCGCAACCTGGACACATAAACAGCTCAGGGCCGCATTCCTACGCAGCGCCCCCTTCCTCGCCCAGGCTGCGGGCACCCAAGCTCCCAGTCCTGACTGACCAGAGGTCTTGGTCTGCCAGGGAGGTCAAGCACCTGGCTCCGGCCCGGACCCCTAATCTTAGGTCAGTGGCCGGGAGTCCCGGTAGGCAGGCGCTTGGCCTTGACTGGCTTGTTTACGCCAAAAGCCCACCTCCCAGAGGGCCGACCGGCCGAAGCTCAAAGGCCATCTTCCTTCCCCTCCCCGGGCCCATATGGCTGTAAACACGTCGGCCCCTTCCCAAGGAAAGCTTCGTTAGCTTAGGGCGACTGGTCCAGGGGATCTGTCCGACCTCTAGGCTTGAGACCCCTAGAGTTAGATCCTATCCGTACCGACCTACCCACCGAGAGCAAGACCCAGACCCGCACCACCACCCCAGGGACACACAGACCTGAAGCCCCACTCCAACACGTCACCCAGAGACACAAGCTCACGAAGAGACACACTGGCACACATACACGTAAGAGACACGCAGACACACGGGCACACAAACACGTAACGGAGACACACGCCGAGGTACATACACACATAACAGACACATGCAAAGACCCACAAACACGTAGAGGCAGACACACAAGGACACACCAACACATAGACCCAGAAACTAATGTATACATGTAGACATAAACACACAGATTCACACGGACACTCCGTTTCCAGGGCCACACGTCCCAGAAGGTTCCCGCACGCATAGCCCCTCCAATTAAGCAGGTCCCCATTAATATTCCTCTCGCTTCCTCCCCTCTACCCACTGTCAGTCTCCCCAATTTGATCCCAGCCTCTCCCCTTCTCCCCCACCTTTTCCTACCTGAACTTTCCGCACCGTGAGAATGTTAAGGGATTGGAGAGGGATTAAAATGGGGCTTAGCGCAAGGGGAATGCACCCCAAAAAAGGTGGTTCCACCAATCCAATTCCGAATCCGAGGGAGCTCCTTTTTGGATAGGAAAAAAAAAACCACAACACACTGGCCCCCCAAAAGGGGAAAAAATAGAAAACCAATCCCTCCTGAAGGCTGTGAAATGAGCAACTTTGCGGGAGAGCCGAGCAGAGCCGGGCCCGATGTCCTTGAACTAGAGCAAGCTGGCTCGGTCGGGCGGGGCGGAGGGAGGCAAGCAGGCAGGCGGGCGGCCCGAGGGGGCAGGCGGGCGGCCGAGGAGGCGGGCGGCCTTGCAAGGGCAGCAGCCGGCGCTGCTGATGTGTCCTTTAGCTGAGCGAGAGTAGTACTATATGGCCGTCACATGACCGCAGGGAGGCTAGCCCTGGGAACGCAGGGGAAGGCTTGGAGGAGGCTCGGCCCCAGCGAGCTGGCCCATTGGCCGCCGCCGCCGCGAGGGGGCCGGCCCGCGGGCCGGGCGTCAGTGCCCGAGCGGGGCGGCCCCGCGCGCTCGCGCGCTCTCCCCGAGCCGTGCCTCCCGGACCGTCCTTGCACCTCAAGTGCTCCGGGCTGGTGGAGGAGCTGGCAGCAGCGGCTCCAGGGCGCACGATGCCGCGCGCCCTCCTGCTCTGGGAGCCCCTGCCGGAGCTGGGCGGGCCAAGTGGGCGCGCGGGATTGGGCTCTGCTCAAAAGCGTGAATGAGTCTGGAGGAAGGCTGAGGATGGAGGAGGCGCGTGCGCGTGGGTCTGGGGGTGCGCGCCGGGTGCGCGTGCGCGAGCCTGGTGGCTCTGGGTCCAGTCTCGACCACCGCGGCACTAAGCGCTGGTCAGGACCCTATGGTCCTCCTCGCTCCCCACCCCGGCCCCTCGGGTGGAATGGGAGGACTTCAGGTGTATCAATTAGTCGGGTCATAACCTATATCTGCATGGAAGGCAGTCAATCAATAAAGATATATTAAGCTCTTACTATGTACCAGGCACTGTGCTAAGCACTTTACAATTACTGTCTCTTCTGAACAACAGCCCTGGGAGGTAGGTGCTGTTATACTTTGTATAGATTATACGGCAGGTTCATTTTATAGATAAGGAAACTGAGGCAAGCATGTGAAGTGACCAGGGGTGGGGAACCTTTAGCCTGGAGGACACATGTGGTCTTCTAGGTCTTTGGGTTCGACCCTTTGACTGAGTACAAGTTTTACAGAACAAATCCTTTTATTAAAGGGATCTGTTCTGTGAAGTTTGGATTCAAAGGGCTGCACTTGAGGACCTAGAGAGCCACATTTGGGTTCCCCACTAATACTCAATCAATAAACATTAATTAGGATACTATGTATCAGGCACTGTGCCAAGAGTTTAGGATACAAAAAGAGGCAAAAGACTGCCCTAAAGAAGCCTGCAATCTAATGGGAGAGGCTAGGCAAGCAAATAGAAACAAAATAAATTACTTATAGGGCACAAGATAAATGGGAAATAAGGGAGGGAAGGCACTAGAATTAAGAGGGTTTGGGGAATGTTTCCAGTTAAAGATGAGACTTTAGTTGGGAATTTAAAAGAAAACCAGAGGTTCGTAGTCATAGAGGAGAGAGAGTATTCCAGGCACTCAGAACAGCCAGAGAAAATGGAGCTATAGAGACCCACTTCATGGAGGGGTGGGTGGAATGTGTGGCTTATTTCTATTTTACCCCAGATACTTTTTAGGGCTTCAGATAGTGAATTCTAGAAAAGACTGGATGATCTCAAGCCTTAGTCAATTCAACTCAACAAATATATACTGAGAAAAGCAAAGGCATATGATTGACTTTTCTGGGGAGATGATGATGAATAATAGTATAGCACTTGCCCTCAGGGACTTTAGTAGGGGAATTAAGACCTGTGGACAAATAACTTGTAGGATCATAGATTGGGAGCTGGATGGGGCCTGGGAAATCACCTTGTCCAATTTTTTCACTTTACAGAGGGAGAAAGGAAGGTTAGGTAGCTTGTTTGAGGTCACACAGTAAGTACTAGGTCATGAATTTTTGAACCCTGAATTTAACTACCCTAGATCCAGGTCTCTTTCCCACTGCCTGACCCCAAGTGCAAGAGGTTATAGTAGGAGGGAGAGAATGCAGTAAAAAATGGAAAGAAAGTGCTATGGGGCTCAAAGTAGGAAGGGATGGCATCTGTTCTAGTCAGCAGATTCAGGAGACAGATAGTGAAGGGAATATTCCCCTAGAAGCCCCAATGCTAGACTTTTATCTGTTCTATGAGTTCACAAAAGAGGCAATATGGCACAGTAGATAGGAGGATAACCTTACTTTGGAAGATCTGGACTGAAGTGCTGACTCAGATATATACTAAAAGGAGGAGGGCAGGGAACGATTTTATTATCCTCATTTTGCCTAAGGTTTGGTTCTAGTGGTAGAACTAAGACAGGAACCCATTAGAGGAACCCTCACCTCATACCACATAGGTAGCTCTCTAGACCTTGTGCTGTATCTGGGAGTCAGGAAATCCAGATTCTAGTTCTGACTCTGCTATAGAACCAAGTTCTGCATCCTTGGGCAAGTCAGGACACTTCTCTAACTTTCAGGTTCCCCCTCTACAAGATGGGGATGATGAAATAATATCATAATATTATCTGATGTGATAATAGTATGATTTTGGAATTTGAAACCATACAACTGAAATCCTGGTCCCTGGCCTCTTGGATTAATGCCCACTAGAACACACTGTTTTCTCTATGCTAGGTAGATAAAGAGATGTACCAACAGGAAGGGAGTCCCCACAACTGGAACAGCTCTCTCTCTTGTACCAATTGTATGGCTCTTAATACTCTTGTATAGACTTATTCTCATTTTTATTATACTGATCTGCATACTGTCATATCTCCCCCTTCTAGACTATAAACTCCTTGATATTAGGAAAGCACCGGGCTTTAGTCATCTCCCAGGACCAAGAATAATTTTTTTTCCCCACATGTACCCAAATACACAAAGTATCTGTGCTTTCCCTAGCATGGAGGAAGTCCCATTATGGGAGCTCTTCACCAATAAAATAGAATTGTAGAATTAGAGGTCACTTCCTAGTCCAACCCCCTTATTTTACAGATGAGGAAACTGAGGCCCATAGAGATTAAGTGACTTGCCCAAGGTCGAATAGTGATACAAAGTGCCATGTAAGTAACAAAGCTGAACTAGATATGTGCTCAAAAGGTACTTGAGGCACATAGATCTTCAGCCTGAATCTCATAGCTAGAAAGAGTCTGGTCTTTCTGACTTCTTTGTGCACAATAAAGGACCTTTCTTAACCTCAATGAAGAGTTTCTGGTTGGAAAAGGCAGTAATAGCCCAGGATACCTTCTGGGAGTTCCCAACATTTGTTCATTTAAGATCACAGGATTTATAGCTTAGAGACAATTTTACAGACAACAAAAATTTGTCTAAATCCACAGAGGATATAAGTGACAAGGGAGAGGATTTGAACTCAAAACTTTTGGCTCCAAAGCCAGCATTCTTTCTACTGTACCCGAATGCCTTTTTCCAATTTTCAAGGGGTCTCTCGGGGCGACCAGGTGGCTCAGCGAATAAGAGCACCGGCTCCAGTGTCGGGATGACCTGGATCAAATCCGGGCTCAGATACTCAGCACCACACCCAGAAATAATAACTGGCCGTGTAACCTTGAGCAAGTTACTTAACCCCAATTGCTTAAAAAAATTTAAAAAAAAAAGAGGTCTCTCTGTATGGGTGTTTCCTCGGCATACACACACACACATAGAGCTTGTGTAAGATCTATTTCTATACCCCTTGCACCTGGCACAGCACTTTGACACAACAAACTATTAATAAACATTGAATGAATGAAAGTCCACTTATTAATCACTTACTATGTTCCAAGTACTGTACCAAATGCTGTGAATACGAATAGAAAAATAAAATGGAAGCCTCAAGGAGCTCACACTCTAATTGGGGAAGATGACACATAAAAGGAAACTCAGCTTAGGTCAGATGGAAAGGCGGGGAGGTGTGCTGGTACCAGTTTTGGAGAGCTGATTATTAAATTGTCAGTGTGAGCATTGCACCTGAGAAATCAGCAGTCAATTCAAATCAAGCCTTAACTTATTGCTTTGTTGATATTTTAGACCTCAGAAAATGTGAATAATGTAGATCAAGTGTTTTACATGATTGCACATGTATAACCTATGTCAAATTACTCTCTCAGAGAGGGGGGAAAGGAGAGTAGTAAAGGAAAAAAATTGTAACTGAAAATTAAAAAAAATTAATGTAAAAATTATCTTTGATTGTAACTGAGGAAAAATAAAATATTCAAAAAACAATGCTGATTAGAAGAGGAAAGGAAAGAATTTGGAACTCAAAATTTTTTTAAAAATCAGTGTAAGAATTATCTTTACTTATAACCGAGGAAAAATAAAATATTACTAAAAAATAATGCTGATTAAACTGAAATCCAGTATACCATTGTGGACATCCTAAGGGTGCAATAGTGGGGTGGTTGGTAGGGCCCAAGGGTACTTAGGCTAATCAGTAGGTTAAGATAACAGTGCCAGAGGGGGTGGCCAGGTAGCACAGCAAGTAAGAGCACTGGCTCCAGTGTCAGGATGTCCTGGGGATCGTATCCGGGCTCAGATACTTAGCACCACACCCAGAAATAACTGGCAGTGTAATCTTGAGCAAGTTACTTAACCCCGATTGCTTTAAAAAAAAAAAAAAGGTAACAGTGCCAGAAATCTGCAGGGTATAGAGACAAGGCAGATGGTAAGATGGAGAGAGGTCCTTAGGAAGTAATGGAAAAGAAGATGGAAAACTCTGGTGGTCTTTCATCTCATCAGAAAAAAAATTAATAATTCCCATCTCATCCAAGCCTTATGAGAAGATAAAGAGCCTCAGGATGGATCCTAGGAATGGCCTAGAGCAGGACAAGAGAGCAAAGGGGTTAGTTAGGTGAGGTAGAAACAGCATCCTTCCTCCAGCACCTTGGGTCTTCCCATACCCTTGGCTATCTAGCTGATTTTTTCACAGAGGTGGTTCTATGGGTCCAAGTTACTACTACTACTACTACTACTACTACTACTACCACTACTACTATCACTACTACTACCACTACTACTACTACCACCACCACTACTACTACTGCTACTACTACCGCTACTACTACCACTACTACTACCACTACTACTACTGCTACTACTACTACCACCACTACTACTACCACTACTACTACCACTACTACTACTGCTACTACTACTACCACTACTACTACTATTACCACTACTACTACCACCACCACCACTACTACTGATAGATAAATAGACAAACTAATCAACAAATAAATGAATGAATAATGACCTATGAAATTCAAATAAATTGAACTAGGCCTGGAGCATTATCACAGACTAAACTACTGCCCATAATCACCTGGATATTATTTTGATCCATACACATTTTGAAAAGGTATTTTCATCAAAGTTGCCATGCTAAATCTGCAAAATGCCCAAGCTACGTAAAATAAAAAAACTCCAAAATATAGTGTCCTCGTAGAAGAAATCAAAATTATGTGGCAATGGGATGAGGCATCTTCCCTGTTATCCTGCCTATTATTGGAGTTGTCCCAAAGACGCTTTCAGAGAGCCTTCAGAAGATGAGCTTATGTGCCAATACTTTTATCCAATCACTGAAACAATAAGTCACTTTAGTCATCTGCACAATGCTCCCCAGAATATGAAATATAAAAGAGTGATAGCAAGAGAACACTTGTCTAGGACCATTTCTACTTAACGCCAAGGACAAGATGAGAACAAGATAATAGCCCTACCATTTGCATAGAGCTTTGGAGGCTTGGCTGGCCTAGGTTTTCCATTTCTCTGGGATGGAAATTAGTGCCCTCAGCTGGGCTTCGAGGACCTGCTAACTCACCCATGTTGTGTTCTGAAACTGAGTCATAACCTTTGAATCTGCCTTACCTGAAAGAACATGAAGGGCCAGGGCGGTGCCTGCCCCCAAAGTATAGGGAATCCTCCATTCAAGCAATCAAAATATTAACACTTAGAATAACAGTATAGTGTTGTTGTTCAGTCATTTCAGATCCTTCATTACCCTATTTGGGGTTTTCTGGGCAAAGATACTAGAGTTGTTTACCATTTCCTTCTACAAAAGAAGAAACTGACTGTGACTTTCCTAGCCAGTAAGTGTATGAGGCCATATTTGAACTCATGAATCTTTGGGACTCCCAGCCCAGCACTCTATCCACTGAACCACCTAGCTGCCCCAACAGAATAATAGAACTTTAGACTCAGAGAGTTAGAAATAGAAAACACACCAATAGTTCTAGAAAGTCATCTATTCTAACCCCTTTATTTTACTGGAGGAAACTGAGACCCAGAGGATAAACATGATTTACCTAAGGTGACATAGGTTCTAAGTGGCAAAGCCAAGTCAAAGGATGGTAACTCTAATAGGGATTGTACCCATCCTCATTTCTCACCTCCGTGTTATTGAACCGACCATTCAGAAATCCTAGCTCTGGCACTAATTTTCTAGGTGACCTTAGACACTCCTCTTTGAGCCTCATTTCCTTTTCTGGAATGTTAAGTGTTTGGATTTCATCCTCCTGAAAGCCCTTTCCAGTCCTGGTATCCTTCAGGTTTGATTGGTCAGTTCTGTGGTGGTTGGGGTGTCATATCTGGAATCCTTATTGGGTACCTCATTTCGTACTGATCTTCTTGACAAATTGTGTGTGCGCGTGCATATGTGTGTGTGCGCATGTGCATGTGTGTGTGTGTGTGTGTGTTTGAGGGGAATGAGCTAGGCATCAGTGGTGTTAGGGGAAAAGAGACAGGATAAGATGCTCTAGATTGCGATGGAAACGCCTTCAAGTCGCTTACATTTTTAGGGTTTTTTGTCTTACCTTGTACATAATAGTCATGTAATAAATCTTTGTTGACTTAAATTACAAACCCAGCTCTGACACATGCTAACTGGGAGCCTGAAAAAGTCTTTTTAGGTCTCCTCAAACCTCAATCGCCTCGTCTGTAAAATAAGGATAATTATATTTTCATTACCTGTCTCACAGGGTTGTTGTGAGGAAAATACTTTGTAATCTTGAGGTGTTATATATAAATGGTGGGTGCTGTTCTTCTGATGAGTGCTTCCCAAGGCAGTGTAGTGGGAGTTCTGATGTTGGGTGTCCTTGGGTCACAGATGTCTCTTGTTCCTGATTCCAACCAGAGTGTGGTTCGGTAGAAAGCATATGGGAACAGAAATCCAAGGACCCTGGGTTTGAATGTTGGCTCTTCCATGTACTACCTGTGTGACCTTGGACAAGTCATTAGCCATTCTGTGCCTCAATTTCAATTGTCAAATGAGAGCATTGGCTTCGAGTCTCTTCCAGCTCTAAGTCAAGGCTTCAATAAATTATGATGGCTACCTCCAGTCTTATCAAACAGCAGGTGTTGCTTAGAGGGAGCAAATACCAAGAGAGTATTTTCCAGATAAAATAGGTCACCATCCTTAGAGGTTTTCCATGACATTACTGCAGTCTCCCAATCTCCCTGAGGCTGCTGGTAACACAGAGGATAAATGGGCCTGGAGTCAGAGAGATGTCATTGTTCAGTTGTGTCTGACTCTTTGTGACCCCATTTGGGGTTTTCTTGGCAAAGACGCTGAAGCAGTTTGTCATTTCCTTGTCCAGCTCATTTACAGATGAGGAAACTGAGGCAAAGAAGGTTAAGTGTCTTGCCCTCGGTCACACAGCCAGGAAGTATCTCCGATCAGGTCTTTTTGGTGAGAGAGCTGACGCTCTATCCATTGTGCTACCTCAGGAAGACCTGAGTTCAAATATGATGTCAGACATAATTAGCTGTGTGAGCCTGGGCAAGTCACTTAAGTTCTGTCTAGCTCAGTTTCCTTCACTGTATAAGGGGGATAATAATAGTACCTACCTCCCAGAGTTGTTGTGAAAATCAAATGAGATGGTATTTGTAAAGGATTTAGTACGTAAAAGATATGTACTATGTAAAGCACATAGTAGGAGCTTAATAAATACTTTTTTCCCTCCTTCCTAAAAGCTTCCACTAACAGGGCCTGGTGGTTAATTCCTACTACAGGGGTAGTAGCTAAGGTGAACATCTCAAGTCTGGGAATTCAGAGTTGCAGAAGGACTAGAGCCCATAGAGTATCCACATTAAGTCTGGCATCAATATGATAGACTCCCAAGAGTGGGGATCCATCAGGTTGCCTAAGGAGGAGTAAGCTGGCCTTGCTTGGAAACAGCTGGGCCTCTGCACTTCCAATCTGGATGAGATAAGGAAACACAGTCTTTACAGAAATTAAAAAAAACAAAACACCTTCCCATTGTCATATTTTAAGAGTAAAAGATAGAATAGAAGAAGGTGAAGAGACAGCAGATGATCCGTTGGAATAGATTCTTTTCTTTTCTTTTTGCAGGGGGAGGGCAGGGTAATTGGGGTTAAGTGACTTGCCCAAGGTCACATGGCTAGTAAGTGTTAAGTGTCTGAGGCCAAATTTGAACTCAGGTCCTCCTGAATTCAGGGCTGATGCTCTATTCACTGCTCCACCTACCTGTCCCTATAATACAATATGTTATAATATATACTACATCTGTGCGTGTGTGTGTGTATTCAGTACAACAACCATGTCCTCCCAACCCTACACTAAGTCTTTTCTTCTTCAGGTTAAACATGCACTATTTCTTCAAACAGTCCTCATATGACCTGAGCCCAAGGCCCTTCACCATCCTGGGTGCCCTCCCCTGAACACTTTCCAGCTTCTCAATGTCCTTCTTAAACCATAATGCCTAGAATGAAACATAGTATTCCAGAGGATGGATGATGAGGGCAGAATCTACCCGCCTTTTAATGCAGCCCAAGTTGGCCTTAACTTTTTTAACTGCCACAGAATACTGCTGACTCATATTGAGTTTGAAGTCAACAAAAATCTCCAAATCTTTAAAAAAAATGCTTTCATGCCATCTGAGGCCCCCACTTTGGGCTGTTGATGTTTCTGTTCCAAAGTATGACTTTACATTTTTTCCTTATTGAATTTCTTCTTAGAATCTGTTCATTGAGCCAGCCTGTCAAGCTCCCCTTAAGATGCTCATTCTGTCCTCTCTGTTAGGGATCCCAGCTTTATAACATAAGTATATTTGATCAGTATATACCACCTTTGCCTTTATCCAGTTCATTCACAAAAATGTTAAACAGCCCAGGGCCAGCCAGCACTGATCCCTGGGGTACTCGATTAGAGTCCTTCAGTCCTCTGGGACAGAACTTATCTGGGCCAGAGATGTAAATTGATTTAAAACCCTTGGGTACTCCTGAATTATTTCCTTAAATATCTTGGGCTGCATTTCCCTCTGGGTGATGTTATTCCTATACTTTCCAATTTGAGCACCATGCTTCTCACTTGAAAAAATAGTTCCTGCCTTCTCTCTGCCCTCCATTAATATCCCATCATTTCCTTCAAGCAGGAGACCTATCCCTTCTTTTTTTTTTGATTGACACATAGTAGCTAGCAAAGCTCTTTTTGTCATCTTTAGTGTTTTTGCCATTCTGAGCTCTCATCCTTACCTTTAACCCTCCCAATGTTATGCTTATTCATGCTTCATTTTTATTTTTCCCCTCAGTTGGACCTCACCTTCCAAGTCTTTGTACTTGTGCCTTTAAAAATCTGAATTCATTCAGTAATCATACAATCGCTAAATTCTAGAGTTTGGAAATTGTTTTGTATAAAGTCTTGCCTGTTGGAGATGTCTCGCTCTATGTGTAAATGTCTCCAGTGAATGGATAACTTGCAATTTCACAATGCAGCTGGTTCCACTGTTGGGCAGCTCTCTTGTTAGAAAGTTCCTCAGTGTGAGCCAAAATCTGTATCCATATAACTCCTCCTACTCCTCCACCACCCACTTTCGACCTAGTTCTCTCCCTCTGGAGTCATATAGAATCAATCTAATCCCACTGCCATTGTGGCAGTCGGCCAAAATAAATCCTCAGGTTAGCTTTGAGAATCAGCGGGTCGTTGTGGAAGGATGCTGGACTAGGGATCAGAGGCCCTGGGTCTAAATCACCTCTCCACTATCTGGTACTTATTTAACTTTGAGTAAGATTTCAATTCTCTGAGTTTGTTTCCTCATCTGGAAATGAAGGGCTTGTCCTAAGTGATGCCTAAGGGCCCTTGCAGCTTTAAATGTAAGATTCTGTCCTTTTGTACCACTTTCTTTAGATGCCTTTAGATCTTCCCCTTGTTAGGAGTCTAAGTTAGAATTTCATTTTAAGCATTTCTTATTCCTTCTGAATCGAACTTCCTTTTAAAGAGCCTCTGGCCATTGGATCACATATTTATCTTTTCTCTGAACTTTTTGAAGTCATCTGTACTAAAGCCTAGGTACATATCCAGCTATGCTCAGTATTTCTTCCCTTGTTATTAATAACCTCTAAGGATCCCAAATCACTTCTGAAAAGGTTCCCATTTGTTCAATCTCATTTATTAGCTCTTCTTTGTCAATCAGAACTAAATCCAGAGCAACATCTCCTTTCAATACATCCTTTACTTCACAAGAGATTAAATCATCAGCAAACCAAGTCAAGAATTTATCAGATGATTTCAGCAGAAAGAGACTTCTAGTATGTTGAAGTCCCTCTTCTTCATTGCCTCAGTGACCGTGTTGTTAAAGTTATTAAGAAAGCATTATCCATAAGTTCCAGCTGTCTGGGTGGTCTGTAGCTTATTCCTACAATGACTTTTCATTTCTGACCCTCTCTAATCTCCCCTAACCCAAATATTCTCTATTGTTTGCACTCTCAGGTTCATACAACTTAGTATTTTGTTTATGTACCATGTTATAATTTTTCTCTTATTAGATCTGTTTCTTTTTCCGTGAAACTTTCAATGAGTTTCTGACAAATTAGATTATGTCATTTAAACGCACCCTGGACTCTCTCTTTGCTCATAACATATTCTATGGTCATATATTCTCCATCTTTCTCTTGTTGAATTCCCATCCATCTAATGAAGCAACAACTAAAATGTCAACTTTTTCATGAACCTTCCCTAATCTTCCCACTCAGTAATTATCTTCCTCCTTTATCTCACATAGAACTTGGTTTTTCACCTTTCTAATGAGTTTATTATCTAACATTTTCTCTAGTTATCTGTGTTTGTGTCTATCAGATTATATCAGACTATAAATGTTATGATGGCAGAGTCTAGATAATTGAAATTTTGTATCACCATTTGAATAGAACAGTACTCTGCATACAATAGGGGCTTAATAAGTGTTTGTCAAGTAAGTGAATGAATAAATGAGTTTAAAAGTTACCCAGGTAATTAAATAAATGAGTGAACAATAAATAAATACTGAATGAATGATATGTAAATAATGAATGATGAAATGAATAAAGAATGAAAAGAGTATCCAGGTAAGTAAGTCAGGCAATGAAAGCATCATAGACCCAGAAGTAAAAGGGTCGTCTCTACCCACTCAGCACCCATTTACTGAGCACCTAATGTGTGCCCAGCTTGGCATTCAGGGCTTTTGGCAGAGTGCCGTCTTCTGGCCTCTCTACCATCATATCTCCCTATACTTCTCCATTCATCCTCTGCCTCTGCCATTCTTTGGCTTCCTCTGAAAGGCAGGATCCGATACAGGAATGTTGTCCTCACAAAGCCCCAGAAATAGCTGTGGGTCATGTACCAATGTATATAACATAAGTAATTGGCAGGGGAAGAGGATGGAAAAGCCAGACGAGCCGGCCTAAATGAAGCAGGCAGGCCCCTGGAGGGATAGGCAGGAGGCAGGAGGCAGCATGTGCCAGGCATACCAAACCATCTCAATCACAACCTCCCCTCAGATTCTGCTGGAATCAGCCCAGTACCCTGAACCCAAGAGCCCCAGGAATGACAATGCCCCCCAGACCACTAGGTCTTCCCACTTAACCCTGGAACCCATCATCAAGGATAGCCATCCTTATGGAAAATGGTGCCCATCGCCACCATAACACCAAATACCACCCTACTGCCAGTAATAGACAGGGAAACCAAAGAGCCCTGGAGTCATCCAGGCCCCCAAGACTGTCAGCCGTGCTTCCAGCCTAGTCCCCATCACCCTGGTAAAACTAAGAGAGTCACCTTTGTGGAAATGCAGCCTGGTGACTGCTTCTGCAAAGGTTTCGAGCCCTACCACCTCCCCCAAAACTACAGCTCCAGAAGACTCAAAAAGAGGGTTCTCACTACCAAAGTCCTTGGCATTGTCTGCTGCCCCAACACTAGAAATCAATGTACTTTTATTACTAGAAATGAAATGAAAGAAAATGCATTTTATTTTGTTTTGCCACAGCAAAACATAGCTTCTGTGTCTCTGTCATCCTCTGTCTTCCTTTGTATCTCTCTGCCTTCCTAACTCTGACTCTTTCTCAATGTCCCTCCTTCCATCACTCCCCACCTCTCTCCCCACTCTGTCTCTCTATCTCTATTTTCCCTTCCTCTCTCCTCTCTATCTCTCTTTTTATCTGTGTTCTCTTTGTCCCTCTCTCCCACCCACCTTTTGCCTCTTTTTCTCTTTCTCTCTCCATCTCTTCCATCTCACTCCTTCCTCTAACTTTGTTACTGTCTCTTTCTACCCCCACTATTTCTCCCTCTCCCTCTTCTGTATCTGTCTCTCTCTGTTCTCTCTCTGCCTCTGTCTCTGTCTACATCTCTCTTTCTCTCTGTGTTCCCCCCTCCGTCTCCTGTCTCTGTCTCTCTTTGTCTCTCTCTTTCCTGTCTTCCTTCTTTTTGTGTGTGTCTCTTTGTCTCTGTCTCTCTCTGTCTCCATATCCCTCTCAGTCTCTTTTTCTCTCACCATAGCTCATTGTCTTAGAATTATGTCCTCTCAATCCTATACCAACCCGGTGTTGTGGGTAACAACAACAAACACATACTAAGCACCTGCTTTGGATAAATTACCGTGCTGAATAGCGAGGGAGAGACTCAGTTGACATTAGTAACAGTCCTTGTACTTTTGATTCTTACAATGTAGCTGATAGATACTGTAGGATAAATACACAGATTATCATAACTCCTAATTTAGCAGATAAATGCACTAGAGAAATATAAAATAAAGCACTGTTTGATGAAAGATGGAAAAACTGGGAAGGTTTTTCAGGAAAAATGATCATTGAGTTGGACTTTTAAAGATAGGTTTGGTGGTGTGCTGATAAAATATTTAATTAGCTTTCCTTAAAAATGTATACATGATATACTTTTTACGTTTAATTTTCATGATTGACATTTTCCCTATCTCTTTCTTAAGCCTAGACAATTAACAAAACCTTACACTCAGCCTTGATTTATATCCCTTGCCCATTTATGAGGTGAAATGTTCTAAAATTTTAACGATTCTCTCGTTAGAGCTGGCTCCAGCACACCCCTGGATAGATAGATCTCTCCCTAGTATCTGTCCTCAGTTCTCCTTTCTTGTCTTTCTATGCTCTTTCTCTTGGCAATTCACTCCCACTGTTTCAGCATAGGGAAAGTCTACTTTAGGACATCAATCAAGCAGTAAGAGCATCATGGGTTCAGAGGTGAAAAGATCCATAGAGATCTTCCATCTATTAAATTTCAGACTTGCATTCAAGATCATCTAAAATCTGACCTCCCCTGCCTTTGTAACGCCATTTCTCCCAGTTCCCCTACACACAATACCACTGCTCCTTCCAGACTAGTCTCTAGCAAATCTGAAAGCCAGATAACTGAAGTCTCTCTGTTCAACCTGAGCTCTAGACCCCTATCTTTAAGTGCCTGGTATCTCACATATGAGGACAGAGTGGGAATACAGCACAGCTTCTACACTCAAGGAGCCTATAGGTAATGGGAAAGGACAATTTCACAAATAACAGTGGCAAGGCAAAGAAGCGGAGAGCACATTCTAGGCTTAGCATGAGTAAAAAGAAAGCTTAGAGTGCATTAATGTAGTATAGACCAATTTCCTTAAAGTATAGAATGCCTTGGGGAAAAAACGATATAAACGAAAAGGAAGAAGAAAAGGGAGAGGGATTATAACATGGAACATAAGGAAAATAAATACCAGAATGGGAGTCCATGAGGCTGAGTGTATACATAGTAAAAATATCTAGGTAAGACAAAAAGAAGAGATAGAAGAAATTATGTCATTGTGAGGGGTAAACTGCAGACCAGCCCGTCAGTTTGAAGATATGAATGATGCTTTCATAACAGAGAGAATGAAATGGGACTGACCTGCACTAAGACTTTTGGGACACCTTGTACAAATATTCATTATTATTAGGGATATAAGTTTCTCATATATGAAATATTAGTATCATGATACTCAGAGTTAGAAAGAACCATACATCTAGAGCAGTGGTGTCAAACTCAAATAGAAATGGGGCCATTATTTTTTTTATTTATTTATGTATGTATTTGGTTTTTGGAGGGCAATTGGGGTTAAGCGACTTGCCCAAGGTCATATGGCTAGTTTACATGTTAAGTGTCTGAGGCCATATTTGAATTCAGGTCCTCCTGACTCCAGGGCTGGTGCCACCTAATCACCCCAGAAATGGGGCTATTAAACCAAAGATTAAGAAAACCATACATTGCCATTATCTGTGTTCTGTTGTATTTTTCTTTATTTTGTTAAATATTTCCCAATTACATCTGAATCTGGTTACCCTCACTCAGGATGCCAGCCCTCATGTTAGATACCTCTGATCTAGACCAGCCTTCTCCTTTCACAGATTAAGAAAAGGAAGCCTAGAGGGAGGTCAAGTAACTTAGAGGTCATACAAGCAACACCTAGGCAAACCTAGATTTAAATCTAGGTCCTTTGGCTTCAAGTCCATTGATCTGTTCAATCCATTAGGCCATCATGATTTGATAAAGTGGTTATACAGACACTTAGCGAATGGCAAATAATGAAAAATGTTTGTTGCATTTGTGAGTAATAAATATGAAGGGAATGAGAGAGACAGAAAGAGACAGAGAGAGAGAATTCCAGGATAGAATCTTCTAAAATGCCAGTGTTTGAAAGAAGCTTAGAACATAGAATGTTTGAAATAAATGTGGTCTTAGCACATAAAATATTAGAACTGGAGGGGAGATTAGGATGTGGAATGCCAGAGTTAGTGAGAACTTTAGAACACAGAACGTTAGATTTGGAAAGGACCTTAGAATGGAAAATTAGTGGTAAAAGAGGCCTTAGAACATAAAATATTAGAACTGGAAGAGAGCTAAGAATATGAAATGTCAGAGCTGTATCTTAAAATAAAAAATTGGACCAAAATATTAAGTCAAATTATATTTATTATTAAATTAAAAGATTAGTATGTCAAAAGTTAAAGAGGTCTTTAAAAAGACTATTAATGCTGAAAGGGACTTTGGAGTATTGAATGTCAGAGCTAGAAGAAACCTTAGAACAAAGAATGCTAGAACCCAGAATGCTGTCAAGTTAAAAGGACCTGAAGTGAACATCTCATACATGCTCCTGTGCTGTATATGTCTCTCCTGAAGCATCCTTTGCAATGCAGCAATCCACTCTCATCTGGAACACTTCCAGTGTGAAAGCACCCTTCAGGAGGCAGCCCATCTCATAATTGGCCACCTCTGATTGCTTAAAAGTGTTTAAGAATACTAGAATGGAAAGTAAGGGGGAAGGGGATAAAGGTGGGGTGGATGATACTTCTATCAGTCTGAGGGAGGGGTAATCAGAAGCAAATGCTTTTGAAAAGAGATAGGGTCAAAAGAGAAAATAAAATAAATGGGGGACGGGATACGATGGAGGGAAATATAGTTAGTCTTTCACAACATGACTATTATGGAAATGTTTTGCATAACCTATATTGAATTGTTTACCTTCTCAGTGGCGGTGGGTGGGGAGGCAAAAAGGGAGAGAATTTGTAACTCAGAGTTTTAAAAACAAATGTTAAAAATTGTTTTTACATGCAACTGGGAAATAAGATGTACAGGCAATGGGGTATAGAAATCTATCTTGCCCTACAGGAAAATAAGAGGAAAGGGGATGGGGGGGGAGGGATAGAAGGGAGGGAAGCCTGGGGGAGGGGGTAATCAGAATGCACTCTATCTTGGGATGGGGGAAGGAGAAAGATGGGGAGAAAATTTAGAACTCAATCTTGTGGAAATGAATGTTGAAAACTAAAAATAAATTAATTTAAAAAAAAAGAATCATAGAATGCCAAATGAGACTAGCTCCCTAGTGTCCATGGAACTTCTAAAGATTAGTGGCCAGGCGAAATGAGATGGGTAAGTCTCAATAGATAATTGGGTTTCATCTTGAATCTTGCTTGAATAATTGGAGAGAGATGTCATTTCCTCTGAACCCAAGAGAAAACTTGATTGATCCAGCCCAGCTTTTCTGGACAGGTTCAGAGAAAGAAGGAACTTCTCTCCTGGAAATATGTAGGTTCACAGAATCAGATAGACCGAACTGGAAAAGATGTCATGGGTCATCTTATACAACTCCCTCAGTTTTATTGATGAGGAAACTGAGGGGAAAGGACATTTCTTTCACAATTTTCTTACCGATGCACTGCCTAAATTTTCTGGGTCTTCATTTCACCAACAGTTATATGAGATTAATGAGGATTTTCCATTGGTATTTGTACAACCCTTTTAAGTCCTTGACTGAATCATATCACAATTCCATCACTTGTTAATTATCTACAAAACTGAAGGGAATTTGAAATATAGATCATTGGAAATCAGATACATCCAGCTTTCAAATGTATTGCCATAAAATCCTGTTAATTGAAAGTTGAAATTTAGTAGCAATCAAAGTCAATGGATTCACCAGGAATCAAAAAAATCAATTTCACAAGTATGAGATAGGATGAAATAATAATTCATCTGAAGAAGCAAAAAACCCACCAAGTTTGGTGTTTCTGTAGAATTAAAGTTCAACAAGTCAATGGTGTGATACATCAACCCCCCAAAAAGCTAATGAAATAAAGTGCTGGATCTGGGGTCAGAAAGACCTGAGTTCAAATCCCGCTTCAGATACTTACTAGCTAGGTAACTCTGGACAAGTCACTTACCCACTGCCTGCCTCAGTTTCCTTATCTGTAAAACAGGAATAATAACTCACTCCCAGGGTTGTTGTGAGTATCAACTGTGATGATATTTGTAAAGCACTCCTTTCATTTTAAAGATAGAGAAATTGAGACCCAGCAGGGGGAACTAGTTTGCCCTTAGTCGGTGACTGAGCCAGGACCAGCATTCAGGACTCATGAGCCTTACTTAGCTCAAGAGTTCTTTCCATCTCACTGGGCTCAGGTGACTTCTGGGGTCATCCAAATGTTCCATTATAGCTTTTACCCTTCCTTTGAGACCAAATGAGGATCAGCTTGGTAAGTCTATTGACTGTTTGGATTAAAAAAAAAAGTCTCCTCTGGAATCTGTCCAGCTCACTCCAGATGCACATGGATGGGAGACTTGCTTCCTGGTCCTTTTGTTTGAGATTGGTTGTTGAATTATCCAGTAAGCCTAACAGGCCATGCACTCAGGGCCCTTTCATATGGTCAAAAGGCCATATGAAAGAAAATTGGCCCCTTAAAAATTTGGGAGGCAAAAACTATAGCAAAATTCTCTTCTTGAACATTTTCATAGAAAGGCCAGGCACTCTATGTGTGCACAGAGAGGTAGAATCATATCAGTGTTGACTTTTTTCCCCATAAAGTAAAAATAAAATAACAAAGATGAACTTTCTGAGATTTTTTTTTCTTTGAGAAATCAGATACTCTTAGAAAAATGCACCTACCCAAGGGCCTAGGAAATAGGAGTGCCTTGGGCCTACAAGGGCTTTAATTCAATCCTCAGATCTTTAACTGAAAATACATAGCCTCCTGGAAGTAGCTCCTTTTTTCTTAGTCACTGACAATTTAGGAAGGGAAAATCTTTCTTGAGAACGGTTTTGGGTAGGGAGGAGAGGAGAGCAAGCAGTAGCTACCAAACTTCTGAAGGAAGAGGGTAGCAGGGCACAAGGGTGAGAGAGAGTGATGGACTGGGAGTTAGAGGATCTGGGTTTGAGTCTTGAGTCTGTTACACATTAGCTGTATGACTTTGGAGAAGTCACTTACCATTTCTGGGTTCTTCATCCATCTGCCCCTTTACAATGTAACTTCCTAGCAAGAAGAGAGCATTTCATCCCTTGTACCTGTATACTCAACTGCTTAACATATATTGGATGATTAATAAATACTTGTTGATTAGTTAATTGATTGATTTGTAATAGGGGGGCCTATGAGGTCTCTTCTAGCTCCAAATCTATGATCTGGGTCTCCCACGGTCTACTATGTTTCAGCTTTTGTACTTCTTTTTTGTAGACAGCTAGGAGGCAGAGCAGAGAGAGTGCTGCACCAGGTGTTAGGAAGGCCTGAGTTCAAATCCAGCCCCAGACACTATCTATGTAACTTTGGACAAGTCACTCAACCTATGCCTGCCTCAGTCTCCCCATCTCTCTGAGGATAATAATAGCAAACACATCCCATGGTTGCTTTGAGGATAAAATGAGATAATATTTGTAAAGTCCCTTACAAAGCTTAATTTATATAAATGCTGGCCATTATTAATTATAATTATGAACCCCTGGTTGATAATGATCTTCCCTGCTAGGATATCACACAGCCTTGTTCTTCTACGTCTGATACATACTTATCATGAATTCTTTCATATTCCAGTTTTCTCTATATGTGTCAAAGTCCTGTCAGACCATGGTTATGGCTTCGTAACCACCTCTACTTTTTTTGTATCTCTATCACTACCACTCCCTTCTCCTGGTTCCTAGAACAGCGTTCTGCTAGAACTTAATATGACAGAAAGAAGACTGGACCTGGATCAGAAGGACCTGGGTTCGAAGCTGAGTGCCGCCATATAATTGTGGTATGACTTGGGCAAATCCCTGCATTTCTCTGGGCCTTATTTATATCATCTGCAAAAAGAAAGGGTTTGATCAGAAGACTGTAAGGTCTCCAATATTCTGTGATCTGTAAAAGTTGCCTTCCTTTGGATGGTAAGCTGACTCTAAGGGGGTTTCTCTCTCTATCCCATGGATAGACCCAGATGAGCACTGTCAAGCTCAAATAGAAACAAGAGGGGAGGGGGAAGGAGGGACAAGCATTGACATAGAAAACCACAAATTAACATTCTTTATGTTGCATTGTATTTTTGTTTATTTTGTTAAACATTTTCCCATTATATTTTCATCTGGTTCTGACTTTGGTGCATGTTGGATACCCCTGACTACTCATCAATAGAGTCTGTGTTTGTGTGGTTTGATGGGCTCATAGTAAACACTGCTAGAAAGTTCGACCATGCTCGTGAACGCACGCGCGCACGCGCGCACACACACACACACACACACACACACACTAAAAAATGAGTCTTCTATTGATGCATGAATTGTTTTCATTTGAGTCTTGTTCTCTCCATTTGTGTCCTTTTAAAGAATATATATGCCAATCCTTTTGAAAAAGAGAGTACATGAAATGAACAATATCTTTGTGAGGAAAAGTTTATCTGATCGCATTCATAGAATTCTAAAGTTATAGGACCTTTGAAGAGGAAGAAACCTTAGAGATCAACTCACCAGGTTTTCCCATGAAACAGAAGAGGACGTAGCTATGGAGGGTTGAACTTGGACCAAAGAGTGAAATTTACAGAGAGCCCAGTTTCTGCTTTACTGGACCAATATTCATATCCCACCCCCAGGCTCTGCCCAGGCCCTCTTCTCTCTTTTCTCTGTGCTCTCCATCTCTCTTGGTGTGCCCATCAGCCAGCTCCACAAGGTGATATCCAAAACTGTGTCTTTCCTAATTGCCCGGCCTGCATCCCCAACTATCTACTGAACATTTCAGATTGTGACCTATTCAAACTTAGCATGCTTAAAACAAATCACTATCTTTCCTGAAAAACTCACCCTACCTCCCAACTTATTTATTTCTTTAGAGACTCACCATTGCCCCCCTTACAACAGCTACCACCTCCCCATTCCCTCTAATTACTTTGTATGCAGGGTGTTCCCAAAATCTTAGTTTTAATCTCTGAAAGCTTAACAATTTTGGGACACCCTGTAATGCTTATATGTGGCTGACTTCTGTAACAGAACATAAATTGATTGAGGATGATTTCGTTTTTGTTTTTGCAGCTCTAGTGCTCAGCACGCTGACTGGAAGACAGTAGACATTTAATAAATGCTTACTGATGGCCTGATAGCTCATCATGAGGGAGGACTTCTTAACAAGATTCGTTTGGCTCTTAGTAGTGAGGTTCCCCGTAGCTGGGGATTTTAGCAGAGAGCAGATAACTGCTTGGAGATGTCAGTAAGGGATCCTAATTTCTGGGTTGGGAAAAATTTTTATCTATTTTCCATTTGGAAGAATGTGAATGCTCATCTCTCCCTGAGGATTTAGGGGAAGAGGGAAAAGTGAGGACAGATCAGAGTAGGAAAGTGGCCACAGGGATACAGGGTGATGCAGTGAAAAAACATTGATTTAGCCCCTATTTGTCTGACTTCCCAGGCCCGTGATTTCTCACCCCTACTACTGGGATCATTTAATTCTCTATAGCTTTACCCTCCACTCCAGACTTGGGGATCAGGCATGTTGGGCAGGAGGCTATAATAATAATAGTCAAAATTTCTATGGTGTTTTGAGGTCTACAAAACATTTCCCTCACAACAATCCTGTGAAGTAAGTCACGCAAGCATGCACTATTATACCCATTTTACAGATGTGGGAGGTAAGACCTCATCATCGCCACACTAGTAGTAAACATCAGAGCTGGTAATTGAATACAGGTGCCTTGAGTTGAACCCAAGTGCTCCTTGTAACACATCATAATGCTTCTCTAATTAAAAAAAATCCTTAGTTGGAAAGTTGTAGGCTCAGAATAAACCTAGCTATTGACTGAGCCCTAATCCTGGCCACAGGCTGATCTACTAACCACAGTCACATACTAGTGGTCCTGGGCAATGCAGTATTTAGTTTCAGCAATTAGGCTCCTGTCGTGTACCCCTGGGACTACTGCCCCATCATGTTCCCCATTTACAATGACTGTGCTGCCCACTGGACTTCCCCATCCCTGATTCTTAACCATCACAGTACTTTTTTCCAGAGAAGGACTCTTGCCCTGCTCCTCTTGGCCTGCCAGGTAATACTGTCCTGCCTCTTATCTATACTTGGGACCTTATTGGTCACTCCCAAACCTAAGTAGTGACAGCTGCCCACCTTGCCCCTCCCCCCATCACTGACTGCTGGGACTTTCCCCTGATTGCCGGTTCCACTCCAAGAGCCTCCTGTGTCCTGTCAATTCTCTCTCTGACCAGTCACACTGCCACTGGAGGCACTCCTGTATCAGTCTCAAAGATAAATGAGATGCAATCTCTTTCCTCAAGGAGCTTACACTCTAGTTAGGGAAATTGGAGATATACATAAAAGAGGTAGTGTCTATCTATCTGTCTCTCTATCCATCTGTCTGTCTATCTATCTATCTATCTCTATCTATCCATCCATCCATCCATCTATCTATCTATCTATCTATCTATCTATCTATCTATCTATCTATCTATCTATCTATCTATCTATCTATCCATCCATCCATCCATCCATCCATCCATCCATCCATCCATCCATC
>NW_027185761.1:18928518-18939584 GCF_028583685.1 Petaurus breviceps papuanus
ATCCATCCATCCATCCATCCATCCATCCATCCATCCATCCATCCATCCATCTACCTGTCTGTCTGTCTGTCTATCTGTCTATCTATTTGTCTATCTACCTGTCTCTCTATCCATCTGTCTGTCTGTCTATCTATCTATCTATCTGTCTCTCTATCCGTCTGTCCATCCGTCTATCTATCTGTCCATCTATTTGTCTATCTACGCATCTATCTATCCATCTATACACATATACGTGCATACATATATACATATGCACACATATGTGTATACATATACATATGTGTGTTGTATATATGACAGAATCATTGAATTTAAGAACTGGAAACAACCTGAGAGGCCATTTTGTTCAACCTCCCACCTTTTATATCTCTTGGTAGTCTTGACAAGTCATTATCTAGTCTCTGCTTAGGGCAGCTAAGTGGTACAGTGGATAGAGCCTGGAGTCAGGAAGAACTGAGTTCAAATCCAGCCTCATACATTTACTAATTGTGTGACCCTGAGCAAGTCACCTATCCTGTTTGCCTCAGTTTCCTCATCAGGGGGATAATAATTGCACCTACTTCTCATGGTTGTTGTGAGAATCAAATGAGATAATGATTGTAAAACACTTACCATGGTGCCTTAGCACATAGTAAGTGCTACATAAATGAGCTATCATTAGCCACCATGTGCTTGTACACTCCCAGTGATGGGGAGCTTACTAGCTCAAAGAAGAACCTGCTTCGTAATTAGAAGATCCATCCTGGTATTTTGTCCAAATGTGGCTCCCCGTGACCTTATACCAGGGATGTAGCCCTTCCCTCTGGAGCCACAGAGCATCCTTTTCCCCAAGGCTAGGCTCCCTGAAGATGTTCTTCCCCAGTTCCTTCTCCTCTGTGATAGGCTGCCCAGTCCCCTCACCTTCCTGGTTACCCTCCTCCAGATGAGGCCCCATTTTTTGTCAATGTCCCTCTTAAAACAGAGTACTCAAGACTGGCTGTGTTACCTTAGATCTAGCCTTCTCATTGAGGAGTACCATAAGACCATGATCTCCTTTATTCTAGACACTGAATCTTTATAAATGGGGCTAAAAATTGCGTTATCTTTTTGGGGTTGCTGTTATTACCCACAGTTAAGAACTCAGAGATACAATAGCGAGAACTATGTTCTGGAATGAGAAAAATGGGGTGATGAGAAATTCCAAGGATTAGAAGAAAGAGGACTTAGACACAAAAAACCTAGGCTTGAGATCCAGCTTTGATACTTTCCAGCTCTGTGGCCATGGGATAAGCATTCACATTTCTGAGTCTTAGTTTGTCAATCTGTGAAATGGGACAAATGGTAATATCTATCTCAGGGTTATTGTGAGGAAAATATTTCGTAAATCTTAAGGCACTATGGAAATATGGGATATTATTTACTGTTGTACTGAACATTTGAGGGAGAGGGTATTTTGAAGGGGAGAAAGGGAATGGAAAAAAAGTAGGGGGGAAAAGGGAGAAGAGAGAGCGAAAGGAGAGTAAAGAAAAGGGAAGGAGAAAGGAATGGGGAAGAGAAAGAGAGAAAGGAAAGAGGAGGGGGTAAAATGAATAGGAAAAAGGTAAAGGAAAGGGATAAAGTGAATAGGAAAAAAGAGAAAGGGAAAAAATCAAAGGAAAGGGGAAAGTGGGGGGAAAAGGAAGAGGAGGACCCCAAAGAAAAGGTTCAGGTCCCATCAGATTTCGCTGTAGTCAGCAGAGCTGTTTCAGTAAGTGAGGAGATAGATCAAATTCTGCCTGCTTGGGGCAGGGAGGGCCATGGACCCCAGTGAGCAGAGTCAGATGGGCAGCTGGCAGGCTGTCCCTCTGCAGTTGCTATAAACAAAGCTGCACAACACAGTCCCCTTCCCAAAAGGAAGGGAACGCTGCCTGGACAGACCTATGGTGTGATTGCCTCTGGGAGTGGGGGGTTGCACTCCAAGTGGGAAGGATCCAGTTTCCCCAATCCAGTGAGACCCCTAAGCACTCTCCTTATTACTGAGCCCTTTGGGTCCCAGAGAGTCGGGCGAGTCAGCTCTGGGACTTGGGGAAACTCCCTGGCTGTCCCTCCCTCCCATATAAGACAGTGGGATCATAATTGACCAACACATTTGTATGGAAGGATTGAGAGCCTACTATGTGCCAGTCCCATGCAGGGCTCCAATGTTTCTAAAGATGAATAGTTTCATTCATAAGGACTCTCCTTCCACTAGAGCAGATCACACAGCCCTTCCTCCACTATTCTGGTAACTGAACTTCCAGAGATGATGGTACATAAGTCATTGGACTTGAGTTCAAATCCTGACTAAGTTACTTGCTATGACCCTGGGCATGTCACTTAACCTCCTCCCCATCTATAAAATGGACTAGATGGTCTCCAAGGTCCCTTCCATATCTAAAGCTATGACCTTATGAGCCCCTCCAAACTCACCCAGGATGGTCCTCGAATGGTAGACACATAATAGCCCGCTTGTAGCTGGAACTCAGATCTTAGGTTCTACTGGCACCAATCAATCAATCAATCACCATTTTACTGTCTACTATGTGCCAGGCACTATGCTAAGCACTGTTCCACCACTGGAAGAGGGGGCAGGTAAAAGAACACTGACTCTGGAATCCAAGGACCTGGGTTCAAATCCCACCCCTGATACTCTGGGCAAGTTGTCTTTGGGCCTCAGTTTCTTCATCTCTAAAATGAAGTTGTTGGACTACATATCTATGCATGTATGCACATATGCATGGAGATACACATACACACAGCATTTATTAAACATTTACCACATGCCAAGTTTACATAATACTATATGCCAGGCTAATCTCTGGGACTATAAATACAAGCAAGCAAGATGGCTCCTTTCTTCAAAGAAGACAATACATACAGGGCAGTGAGAAGGGAGATGGCATGGTTTGGAGCTGATGACCAGGGAATGCAGTGGAGGATTGACTCAAGGCAAGATAAGCTTTGAGAAGTTCAGCTCTCAGAGCCAAGAGTGGTTCTTGGGATGGAGCCTAAGCCCTAGGTGGGGAGGAAGATGAGTTGAGTTCGAGGACCCTTAGCACTCAAGGTCCCCTCCCTGCCAGGAGGAGGCATCTGAACTAGTCAGTGATCCTTATTTCTCTCCCTTCTGGCTGCTGTAACAAGGTAGGATGTAGGAGAGCTTGGTTTTAGTCCCCACTGGGCTCCACTATTTCTATGTGACCTTGGATCAAGTCACTTCAACTCTCTGGGGTCCAGCTTTGCCACTGGCCAATGGTTAGGGACTGGGATTTAGTCCACCTCTGCCCATCAGATACAGGACCAGGGATTTTGCATCTTCAGGATGATCCCTATACTGTCTATGTTGACACACTCTATGATAAGGGATCACAGATTTAGAATTGTCAGAGACCTTAAAAATCAGCTAATCCACCCTCTCTTTCTTTTTACAGATGAGGAAACTGAGGCCAGAAAGGTAAACTGTCTCTCCTGAAGTTACGCAGGCAGTTTAGTGGCCGAGCTGGGATGTAAACCTCTCTTTCTGGTCATTTGAAATTTAAAAATTTAAGGATCTTAAAATTTAGGGTTCTTTGCAAGATCTCACGCTGCCTTTCCATAAAGGGTAGCATCCCGAGACTGAGATGAGCTCTGCCTCTTCCTGAGATGCTTATGTACATATACCTCCAATCTCTTGGGTCAAGAATAGTATCAAAGAATGTAAGAGTCAGGAGGGATTGTGGAGATCGTCTCATCTAGCCTCCTCATTTACAGGTGAGGGCTCTGAGGACCAAAAAAGGGAAAGGGCTTGCTCCTGGTCACAGACATCTCCTGATTCCCAGCCTAGTGTTCTCCCTGGTGCACGATGAATAAATGGACTTCAGTCCATATATGAGCAAACAATAACAAAATAATAACATAATACAATGGATATTTGTATGGAACTTTGAGGTTTGCAAAGTGCCTGGAGAACCTCAGCTGAGCCTCACCATTGATCCAAAGTCCAAGGGGACCCCCAAGGTCATGTAGTCCATCCACCTCTCCTTATAGATGAGGAAACTGGGGTCCAGAGGAGTTAGAGGACTTGACCCACTCATGTGGGAGTGTCAGGAGGGTCCTCTTACTCCATCCACTGTGGAACAGTTGGAACACATGACTTGGTGGCCCTTCAACCCTAGAAGATGACTCTTGCCTCATCGTATATAATTCACCCAGCAGAAGCTAATCACAGTAACTATGATCCCCTTTGTCAAGTCTAAGGGCCCATAGGTCAAGTGGATGTAGGCACCTCCCTGGTCTCTGGTTAGAATCTGCAGAAGAGCATCCCTGTTAAATCTGAAAATAGTGGATGAGAGAGGATGCCCCGATAGAGTCAAACATCTCCTTCCATTCAAAGGCTTCTGTACTCATTGCTGCCTGTGCCACTACTCTGTGAGATGATTAATGCAGGGATTATTCTCACCCCCATTTTACAGATGAGAAAACTGAGTAAAAGTGTGCCAATAAATGTTTTAACAAATTTTGTAAATGTTTTCACGACATGCTTAAGTTTAATCGGAGTTATGACATTTTCTCCATCGCTTTCTTAAGTCTGGCTGATCAACAAAACAATAAATCAAGCCTTTGCTTAATTTTTCTTTTTAATTATAAATGCTCAGATCGATTTTCCTAAGGTTCAAGCTGGCTCCAGCACATCCTTGAACCTGAGGCTCAGGGCGGTGGTTTCTTGACTGTCCTGTGATCACACAAGTGTCCTGCAGAGGACAGATCTGAATCCAGATCGTCCTCACTCCAGGCCCAGCGCTCTATCTGCTAAGGTCTGTTTGTGGGAGAGTAAAAAGGCCACAGATGACAGTTCTCTCTCCCTAATGAAATGCAGCTTTCCCGTTCAAAGGTCCATTCTTCATCTCAGACCATCTAGGAAGATGACACTTCAGAAGAAATTCCATCTGGTTATATTTAGGAGGTTGAAAAATGTCCAGGTTGAGCATATTCTCAGTGGCCGATGAATGGGATGAGGAAGTCATTCACTTGGAGCTCTTAACAATACAGTATCAGGCTTCTGCACTCACATTCCCACCTCACTGGGCGAAGCCTTTCCTTCTCTCCTGTGTTAACAGCATGTTCTCCCTCCTTCAATAATCATGTATGGACTCACTTGTCTACACATGTGTTGTGTCTCTCCCAATAATAGCCATGATAACAAGCATTTACAGAGTGCTTTCAGGTTTGCAAAGCACTTTACAGAGGTTCTCTCCTTTGACACTCACCCTGGAAAGTAGATGCTATTTTTATCCCCATTTTACTGATGAGGAAACTGAGGCTAGGTGATTTTCCTTGGGCAAAGTCTTTCCACGGAGTTTCTCCACCACCAAGAAACTATGGGACCTTGAGCAAGTTACATCACTCTCATCTGTGAAAGGAGAAGTTTGGACAAATTAGCTTTAAAGGTCTAGTCCTTCCAGATGAAACCTGTATAATTTGACTTAACCTGAATTGGGTCCTATGTCCTTGACTATGGGCTCATGACTTTGGGAGTGTCCAGTTATTTCTCTCTGTCTGTCTCTGTCTCTCTGTCTCTCTCTTTCTTTCTCTCTCTGTCTGTCTCTGTCTTTCTGTCTATCTCTCTTCTCTCTGTCTCTGTCTCTTTCTCTGTCTCTCTCTGTGTTTCTCTGTGTGTCTCTCTCTGTCTCTCTCTCTCTCTGTCTCTCTCTCTCTCTCTCTGTCTCTCTCTCTCTCTCTCTCTCTCTGTCTCTCTCTCTCTCTGTCTCTCTCTCTCTCTGTCTCTCTCTCTCTCTCTCTGTCTCTCTCTCTCTCTCTTTCTCTGTCTCTCTCTCCTGTTTTGCATACCAAGAGACCACATAAAGACTCACAAATCCAGTCCACTCTGACCTGCCTTTCTCACTACAGATCCCACCCTCACTCTAACAATAGAAGTATGGGGACCATTTAATATTAGAAGCACCAGAGATGTTTGTCACTCCGCATTGTTTTATGGCTGATGGCAACCAAAGAATATCTTTCTCAGAGCCATGACAGAAACATTTACATCTTCCTGTTCCCTCCCCCCAACTCCATCCAGGGTTCCCTGCCCTCCTTTCTGTGCTAACGCATCACAACAGCTCTGTGACCTAGACTAGGCAGGGCTCATTCTCATCATTTTATAGATGACCAAAATGGAAGGTGGAGAGGTTGAATGAGTGTTCAGAGGATTAGGAGTCTCTTATGTTCCTCAATTGCATACTCCATTTCCCATCTTCATGCCTTTGCACTGGCTGTTCCCCCTTCCTGGACTGCTCTGCCTCTTCACATCTACCTCTTAGTTTCTCTGGTTCCCTTCAAGATTCAGCTCAAATCCTACTTTTTGCAGGCGGCCTTTCCTGATGCCCTCTGCTCCTCCCCCAGCTTCTAGAGCCTTCTTCTGTGAGATTACTTTTCATTTACCCTGTCTATCTCCTGTATGTATCTAGGTATTTACATATTGTCACTAGACTCTGTGTTTGTTGAGGGCAAAGACTGTATTTGCCTTTCTTTGTCCTTAGTATTTAGCATAGTTTCTAGCACATTCGTTCAGTCGTTTTTCAGCCGTGTCCAACTCTTCGTGACCCTATTTGGAATGTTCTTGGCAAAGATACGGGAGCAGTTAACCACTTTTTTCCTCCGGCTTATTTTACAGATGAGGAAACTGAGGCAAACAGGATGAAGTGACTTGCCCAAGGTCACACAGCCAGTAAGTATCTTAAGAAGCCTTTGAACTCAGGTCTTTCTGACTCCCAGTTTATTTCTCTTTCCACTACATTACTTGGTTATCTCAAGTACGTAAGTTCCTTTTGATCGATTATGTACAGGTGACCAACTCTGTTTAGGAACAAGCAAATTTGGGGTTGAATAAATTGAGAAACAAGTCATTCACATTACTTATTGCAAAGCCTGACCTGCTAAAACATCAGTATTGTTTTTGCTTTTCATACAGTAGCCCTCTGAGGCAGGCAATATGAGTATGACTACCCCCATCTTGCAGGCAAGGAAATGAAGGCTCCGAGAGGCTTCAGGGCCTTGTTTAGGTTTACTCAGCCAATGAGTATTAGAGTTAGGATTCAAGACCTGGTATTTCAACTCCAGGACCCCTTCCTGGGGATCTTTAATTGGACAATCACTTATTAAGGATTCTTGTTGGGGCTGATTTGGTGGTCTCCGAGTTTCCTTTCAACTGTGAAATTCTGTGATTTGGAAAATCCTTTTACTTCTTTTAAAAAAAATGGATATCTCCCATAACTTTTTCTCCATTTACCTTTCTCTCTATTCCCCAGGGCCACCAGCCTAGCCCAGCCTTTGTTCTTTCATCAGGATTACAGCAATTCAATAAGACTAAGTCTTTTCCAAAAGGTTTCCTCTACCCAAGCACAGTGCTATGTGCGGTTGGGAAGAAGAAGAGAAGACCTCTTATCCCTCCTCTTTGGGGCATAAGAGCCCACTTAGAGACATAAGATCCAGATGCATCTGGGAAACAACAATCCACAGGGTTGGTGTCTCTAGTGGAGGACATTAGGGACATTAGGGATCTGTCCTTGGCCCTGTCCTGCTCAGCTGTGTCTTTTCTTTTTAAGCAATTGGGGTTAAGTAACTTGCTCAAGGTTACACGGCCAGGTGTTTCTGGGTGGGTGCTAAATGTCTGAGCCCAGATTCGATCCCCAGGTCATCCTGACACTGGAGCTGGTGTTCTTACTCGCTGTGCTACCTGGCCGCCCCTGTGTCTTTTCTTTAATCAGTGAAAATTTCCTTCAATACTTTTTTTAGAATGGGTCACAGGGATCATAGATAGAGAGTTGGAAGAAACTGAAGAGTCCATCTGGTCTCAACTCCTTATTTTACAGATGGGGAAAATGAAGCCCAGGAAAGTTAAGTAACTGACCATGGTTATAAAAGTAGGTTCAAAGGAGGGATTTGAACTCAGACCCTCTGACTCCACTTAGTTCTTTCCAGTCAGCATGGTTACTCCCTCCACTAACAATATCCAGTCTCAGGTTCTAGAACTTAGGTCTTCAAGAGGTACCTTGGCCAAAAAATTAATCTGCCATGCAGTTACCCTGGAAATAAGTCTCTCTGAGATTAATTAGGCTGGTACTCCAACAAGAGACTAACAGCAATACTAATTATAGTAATGATAATAATATCAGAAAGTCGTATTACACAGCAGATAACTGTCATCAGAATCAGGAAGACCTAAGTTCAAGTCTGTCTCTGACACATATCAGCTACATGATTCTGGGCAAGTCTCTTAACTTCTATATCCCAGGTGTCAACTTTCTAAAACTATATAAATTGTATATGATACACACTGGTAGAGAGTTTTCTCACTGGAAGTTCCCTACACCAATGAAATAACTAGTCCAATCAATAATTTCCCAGTTGTTCAGTTATTTTTCAGTCATGTCCAACTCTTTGTGACCCCATTTGGGGTTTTCTTGGCATTTCCAATCAATAATAATAACAATTCACATTTATGTGAAACTTTCAGGTTTGCAGCATGTTTTATATTTTGCTGGAAGGGAAGAGAATAAACCCAAATATTATCATTGCTGTTTAGTCATGTCTAACTCTTTGTGACCCCTTTTGGTGTTTTCTTGGCAAAGGGGCTGGAGTGGTTTGCCATTGCCTTCTCGAGCTCATTTTACAGATAAAGAAACTGAGGCAAGCAGGATTAAGTGACTTGCCCAGGTTCCCACAGCTAGAAAGTGTCTGAGGTAAGATTTGAACTCAGGAAGATGAGTCTTCCTGACTCCAAACCCTGAGCTCTGTGCACTATGGCACTACCTAGCCCCACAAAATGTTAATCACTTTGGAAATAGGATTTCATTGGGTCCTCACAGCAAATCCTTTGAGGGAAATGCTGTTACTATCCTCCTACAATTGAGGAAACTGGCTGACAGTGACCTGCCTAGAGCTAGTAAGTGTCCAAGGTCAAATCTGAACTCAGGTATTCCTAAATCCAAGGATCTATCCAGTGCACCACCAGCTGCCTCCATGTGATCCAGCCTTAAAGAGCCTCGCTACCGGGTGTCCCTAAAGTCTGGACACACGGGAAATCTCATTAACTATGCATATTTTCAAGAAATGAAATTTTCAACAATATTTTATTTAATTAGCATAATTTTTAGTCATGACAATTTCACGTGGAATACAAGCTTTCATTAGCTATTGGGGACTATTTTCCATATTAATTAGATTAATTTAATTAATGAATGAGATTTCCTATGCATCTCCTATAAAATCTCATTTATGCTAATTAAATAAATTTAATAAAATGTTATTTGTTGTATAATAAACCATTTCATCCTGGTAGGAGCTGGCAGAGTTCATGTTCTGTTGACTTAGGCTTTGAAAACTCAGAGCAGACATCAGAGCAATGCTTTCACCAACATCAATAAAGACACAAATGTCAGGTTTACCCAATTCACTGAGAGCACAAACCCAGAAGAGGTAACTGATATGTCCCTAGACTCTCCACCTCTCAGTTTGGGGCATTCTGTCTGGCTTTCCCATGGCTAGAGCCTTCGCCCTCCTCCACTCCAAATTCAGACCTCCCTGGCTTCCTTCAAGTCCTAACTAAAATCCCATCTCCTACAGGAAGCCTTCCCTACAGCGCCTTCCCTCTGTTAATTATTTCCTCTTTTTCCTGTATATAGCTTGCTTTGTATCTATTTGTTTTCCTGTTGACTCCCCTGTTACTTTGTAAACTCCTTGAGGGCAGAAACTGTCCTCTGTCTCCTTTTTATAACCCCAGTGCTTAGGGTAATGCCTGACACATAGTAGGTGTTTAATAAATGTTTGTTGACTGGTGACATAATTCACATATAATAGGACCTTTACAGACCAACTTGTGGAGCTGAAAGCAGGTGATATTTCATAGGTGCAAATGAAAGGCTTATGATTACATCTTTTTAAAAAATTGATTGCACAATTTAAGGTTGGGGGAGAAGTAGCTGGATAGCAGATTAGGTGAAAAAGACCTTGGGGGGGAGGGGGCCTTTAGTGGCTTCAGTCTTGATAGAAGAGGGAGTGGCCAGAGGAAAAAAAATTGATGAGTCTGGCTCAGTTAGGCTCAAGGTAAATATTCCAAACATAGGAAAGAGACTTTCACTGTTCTTTGCTCTGAACAGACCATAGCTGGGGCAGTGTCTTGGGTCCCAGGCCCTTCATTTTAAGGGGGACCCTAACAAACCAGAGCACTCCACATAAGGACTGTGGAGATGAGGGAATGTGAAATTGCCACTTACCCAGCAGTTGAGGGAATGAAGAATTTTTAGCCTGGAAAAATAAAAGGTCTTATGGGACCCAGGAGAGCTGTACACTAATACTTAAAGGGTTGCCACGTGAGAAGGGGACTCAGCTTATTCTGTGTAGCTCTAGAGATTAGAATGCAGATGAATTATTAAGGTAGGAGATTTCGTTTGAGATAAGGAAGAACATCAAGGAGAAGCGGGTGTTGAGCTGGGCTTTGAAGGCTGGCTTGTATTTGGGTACCTGGGACATCCCCAGTGGGAAGGAAAACAAATGACAGGTAAAGGTTCAGGGGAAGAAATTGGTGCAGGTGACCTCAGTGTGTGCACACATGCTGGAATTTAGGGGAGAAGGGAGGACGTAAGAAAACACAGCCAGCTAGAGGATGGAGTAATTAAATCATGGTGAAGGTAAGCTCCTTAAGGTCAGGGATTGTTTATTTGATGTGGGGATATATTTTTTGTTTTTGCATCCTCCATGAGGAGCAAGCAGGGTGATCCTCCCTTAATAGTCACTTGTTAAATAGTTAAATGGGAGAAAAAGTAGAGAGGGGGCAGCCAGGTGGTGCAGTGGATAGAACATTAGCTCTAGAGTCAGGAGGATCTGAGTTCAAATGCAGCATCAGGCACTTACTAGCTGTATGACTCTGAGCAAGTCACTTAACCCTAATTTCAAAAGAAAGCAAGAATAGAGGGAATCTTGGAGTCTCAGAGTTAGGATGACCTCTAAGGCCATCTAGTTCAACTGAACCTGAACAGGGATATTACACACACACACACACACACACACACACACACACACACACACACACAAAA
>NW_027185761.1:18939684-18940327 GCF_028583685.1 Petaurus breviceps papuanus
CACACACACACACACACACACACACACACACACACACACACATAATCTCATTCACATGTTGTCTTGGTCAGAATAGAAGTCTGAGCAATTCAACCACCATAGTTCCTAATATCATAGAGCCAGAAAAAGCCTAACCCAAACCCTTTGAGGAGGGAGGGGTCTCATTACAGAGTGCCAGGTTGACACTGGTGGCCTTGGTGCCAGAAGAAAGCAGAATGAGACAGACCAGGCCTCTGAAAGCTCAGTCTGGCAAAGTGTACAAGACAAGAGCGGGAGCTCTGCAGGAACAGTTATGCAGATACCACTGCCTGAGGCTGCAAATACCTGGAGGGGTCTAAGGGTCAGGTTCAGAGACTCTCACTTCTTCCTGAGATAAGGGTGGATTTCACTTCACAGTTTTCACCTGGGAGTGGTTAATTTTTATCCAATGACTCTGCAAAGTGCAGATCAGTCCAATAGAAAGCTAATCATCCAATCAACATTTATTAATCACCTAATATGTGCCAGGCAATGAGCTAATGCTAAACTAAGAGGGAGCAAGTCTGAAGTGAGAATAAGGACCAGCTCTGAACCGCAGACCTTCTTCTTGGAGAGAGGATGATTTCTTTTTCTTTTCTCTTCTTCCCTTCCCTTCCCTTCCCTT